>NW_024412430.1:9324780-9346143 GCF_014898765.1 Herpailurus yagouaroundi | reverse complement strand
CACACACACACACACACACACACACACACACACACACACACACACACGCATGCCACACCATTAACAGTAAATGGAAAGACAGTTAGACCTTTTTAGAAAAGTAACCACAGAAATCCAAAACATCAAAGAGCTCTAACAAAATTTAGAAGACATAAGAAAATCGTGACAATGTTTGCCACATAATTTCAACAGTGTAGCAAGGGAGAAAAACAGTAACATGTAAGGGCTTAAGTTGGTGGATTTAGGTAGGAGTTTAAATAACCTGTATTTTGAGCTTCTATCAAAAGAAAGGATTTAAAACTCCTGTTTAACTTTGAGGGAAATAAATCATTGGCAGAGAATGGCTTAAGCCCAAGAAACATACAGAGAAACATTGTACAGAGAAAACTTTAAGACGCAACATAGGAAAATCAGTCCCTCTGTCACTTTTGTTAGGCTCCTTCTCCAGCTTACAGGTCACAGCACAGAGACCCTGAGGGATGCCCTCTAATTCATATGTGAATATAGGAAAATGAATATTCTAATTCCTCATTGGAAGGACCCAAACTCTACTTGCTTTAGGGAACAGGGGAATGGAATCACACTGACACCACTAAAATACAAATGTTCCAGGGGCGCCTGGGTGGCTCAGTTGATGAAGCATAGTCAGACTTTGGCTCAGGTCATCATCTCGCAGTTCACGAGTTTGAGCCCCACATTGAGCCCCACATGGAGCTCTGTGCTGAGAGCTCAGAGCCTGGAGCCTGCTTTGAATTCTGTGTCTCCCTCTCTCTCTGTCCCTCCCCCACTCACTCTCTGTCTCTCACTCTCTCTCAGAAATAAACATTAAAAAGATTTAAGAAAAATACAAATGCTCCAATCTCCTAGGGTTACCAACTCATCTACTTTTTATTTTCTATAGTAAAACCTCACTCTTTGGGGAAAGGTTATCTTTGCTAAGCTTTATACAAAGTTCTGTTAAATTTTAGTATTCCAATGCACTTCCTTATTTTGTTCAGCAGAGATGTCTGAACTGAGCTTATTTTGTTTATCCATGATTTTATTTTAATATCTTAGCCTATAAAGGATGGGTTTACGCTACACTGAACACAGGAGAAGCTTCATGTAAACCAAAGGACAATACAAGAAAATAACCTTTCTGTGGCTTCCTCCAATAAAGCTAACCTTGTCCAAGTGAAAACTCTGTTTTTAAACATATTTCTAGGCAGAGGAAATACTTCCTGTCAATGAAACATGTAACAAATAATAACTGGTATTTAAGACATACTGTCGATTAGATACTACTCTCAACCTTTTAATGACTGTAATATATAAGTAATGTTAAATAAAGCAAATGATATTAGACCAGTTATTATTATATGCCAGACACTGTTCCAAGTATTACCTCTATTAGATCATTAAAGCCTCACAACAACCCTATCATGAGGATACAATTAATACCTCATATTGTAGAACAGGAAACTGAGTCATGAGATGTCAAATAACTTGTCTTTGGTCATCAATCAAGAACCTAGAAGAGCTAGAATTCAAACCCCAAGCAGTCTGACTCCAGAGACTTCATTTTAAGCCATTACCTCACATTCCCTCTCTATTTAATGATTGCCGGCTTCACATTGTTTCAAACTGGTAGTTAGGAAGTACAAGTATTCAAGAAGTATATATGTCATGGATATTAGGAAATATACATTGGTCATCACTATATCCCCATCACCCACTGGAATATTAACCCCACTTGGACTTGGAAATAGTATATAATAGAAACTCTCTTGGTGGGACCAAGCTGACACATCTTCAAAAAGATCTAAGAATTGTTTCACTATGAAACCAGAGTTCAGCTGAACCTATGCCTTCCTTTCATGGAAATCCAAGTCTTACCTGTCTAGAGGCTTTGGGGGATTCAGAAACCTCCTCCTTTAAAAAAAATTTTTTTTTTCATGTTTACTTATTTTTGAGAGAGAGATGAACAGAGCGCCAGCAGGGAGGGGCAGAGAGAGAGGGAGACACAGAATCTGAGGCAGGCTCCAGACCCTGAGCTGTCAGCCCAGAGCCCGACGCGGGGCTCGAACTCACGGACCGCGAGATCGTGATCTGACCTGAAGTCAGAAGCTTAACTGACTGAGCCACCCAGGTGCCCCGGAAATCTCCTTCTAAAGCAAGAGTTCGATGAAAAAATTGACTCCATCATGAAAATGTAACCCTCAAAAGAAGTGGTGATTCCAAATAATTGTTGTTTCCCTCAACGTGGTCCTCCTGGTTTTCAGTTCCTGCTGTGTGCAAGGAACTCTTCTAGGTACTGAGGCTTTCGAGGAATTCTAGATTTCTGCCTTACATAACCTGAGGGGGTGGGGTGGGGGGAAGGGCAGAAGTAAAAACTTGAAGGCAAGTATGGATCTCAATCCGTATACTCAAGTATATAAGAAAGCAATTTGCTCTGCTTTTCTTTAATTAACAGCCACCTCTCCAAGAAATCTATTAGGACTTGGATTACACTAAAATCAAAGAGATAGCAGGTGGCTTCAAGTTCTCTGCATTGTTGCTTCCCTGCTGAGCCCCTACTTTCTGTTAAGGCTCAGAGGCCTGAGATTTGGACTCCGTTCCTCTTATTTCCTCATGAATTCCTTTCTTACAGGTTCACCACCTTCCTGGGGCTCTGCCACAATTCGATGTTCAGGTCTCTGCTCCAGAACCCCATGCTCCTAACTTCTGATCCTTCCACTCTTGTTCTCCTCCTGCTGCCCTCCAGAGCGTTTGCAACTGTCCTCTCCCTTTGGAGGACCCAGCACTTTCTCTTCCTTGAGCTCTGGCTCTTACAACAAAAGGAAGCAGCCTTTCATTTCCAGTGGCTCCTGCCTGAGGCCCTACCAAATTCCCCCAATGAAAATCAGTATCAGAAGACAGGCTCCTTGGGGCGCCTGGGTGGCGCAGTCGTTAAGCGTCCGACTTCAGCCAGGTCACGATCTCGCGGTCTGTGAGTTCGAGCCCCGCGTCGGGCTCTGGGCTGATGGCTCAGAGCCTGGAGCCTGTTTCCGATTCTGTGTCTCCCTCTCTCTCTGCCCTTCCCCCGTTCATGCTCTGTCTCTCTCTGTCCCAAAAATAAATAAAAAGGTTGAAAAAATTTAAAAAAAAAAATTAAAAAAAAAAAAAAAAGAAGACAGGCTCCTTCTCGAAACAGAAACAGGAGGAAAACACAAATCAGTTTCATAGGAAAAAATTATTTTGCCCCAATAAGAGCTTTTCACTAAACTTCTGAGACATTAGGGTATAAAGAGCACTGCTGTGAAATACTGCTGAAAGAGAATCATATAAGAGTATGTACTGAAGTAGTGATTCGAAAATTCTTTAATGTTTAAAATTCTTTGTAAGTGCAAAGGAGGTTAGGGAAGGAGGGAACAGGCAAAGCCTCAGGATCCTCCTCCCTCCTGCAAATAATTTCATTTTATCTTTTTATAAATCGGCATTCATGTATAATCTGCTTTTATTCTGACTTTTTCTGCTTCTACTGTCCTGTACTGACTGGCCAGTAGGGCTACAGGGACTCTCTACTACTCTCTATCTATAGCCACACACACAAACACATGCACACACATTTTCTCCCAGGATCGTTTTAATATGACAGTTTACCATACACAAATTTTCAAGACAGAAACTGGGGAATTAATGTCATCCTTCTACCATTTATATCAGTTTTTATGTATATTATATATTTGTTTCCCTATAAATATTTGCATTATGTGTCAAACCACATAAAATCCATGATGAAAGTCCTTATCACCAGTGTCTTGTGGTCATAGACCAACTGACAACCTTGAGTGGTTAAGCAAGGCCATGTGATAAACTTGCATGGAGCTACACACACACACACACACACACACACACACACACACGTGCATGAGTTCATGTGTAACTTGTTACATTTGCAGAAGCTCTATGGGTTGTATCAATGTCAATTTCTCGGTTTTGATATTGTATTATAATTCTGTAAGGCGTTAATACTGGTAGGCTGGGAAAAGGGTACTAGAGACTTCTTTGCACATTCCTTTGCAAGCTCCTGAGAATCTATAGTTATTTTGAAATAAAAACTGTTTTAAAACTTCTTGTCACCTTCTATCTAAACTATTTAACCTAGAAGTTGTGAAGTCTTGTATCTTTTAACATAATTATCCTCAAAACCAGTGAAAGAATTTATTGATGGCAGCTTCAACATATACACACATATATATATTCAATATATATATATATTCACACATATATATATTCAATATGCTGCTACACTTGAAAATAAACATTGAGCTTATTATTTCTTTTAGAAAGATAAAGGAGGGTTTTCTGATTAAAAGTAGCTTTAGGGGCTCCTGGGTGGCTCAGTGGGTTAAGGGTCCAACTTCGGCTCAGGTCATGATCTCACAGTTCGTGAGTTCGAGCCCTGCATTGCGCTCTGTGCTGAACTTAGAGCCTGGAGCCTGCTTCAGATTCTGTGTGTGTGTGTCTCTCTCTGCCCCTCCCCCACTTGCACTCTGTCTCTCTCTCTCTCAAAAATACACATTAAAAATTTTTTAAATAAAATAAAAATAAAAGACTTCAATTTTTTATTCTTAATGTATCAAGATATAGTACTCAGTCTAGGGGCTCCTGGGTGGCTCAGTCGTTGGGCGGCCCACTTCGGCTCAGGTCATGTTCTTGCGGTCTGTGGGTTCAAGCCCCGTGTCTGGCTCAGCACTGACAGCTCAGAGCCTGGAGCCTGCTTTGGATTCTGTGTCTCCCTCTCTCTCTGCCCCTCCCCTGCTTGCTCTCTCTCTCTCTCTCTCTCTCTCTCAAAAATAATAAACATTAAAAAAAAGATATAGTGCTCACTCTTGAGTTTTATTTTAAGAAAAATAATCTGTTTACGTGAAGAATGGAAACATCATGGGTAATTTTTTTGTACCTCAAAACTTGAGCTACTCATTGCACTAAAAATGGCCATCACTGATAGTGATAATTATCTTTAGAACAAATTGGAGAAAATACAACAAATACACCATTTAAAACAATGGTTTTAACTTACATATTGTTTCCCTTTTTACTTACAGAATCAATTTTAGATCCTTCCAATAGCCATGTGAGTGAGGGTGGGGAGGCATACAGTATTAAAAGATATAAACAGTCATATTTAAACTGCTCAGTGGAAGATCTGACAATGTATTCAGTCTTTCACAGAGAAAAATCACCCAGTTCTTGATTTCTGATCTTCAGAATGATGGTGGTGGTGGTGCTGGGGATTGTGAATGATAATGATGATAATATATTTATTTGCATAAGGTTCCGCTACTTTATCCGAAGTTTGGTATTGGCCTAATCCACAATGATGTCCTCAAGCATTTTAGTCCCCACCAAACTTCTCAGCAAACAAGTGAATACTACAGAAGGGCTATCACCTGGCCACCCCCATCGCCATTCCCCAGGGCTGGTGGAATGGGGCATGAGTCATGGAGGCATTTGGTGGGGAGGTGGCATCTCTACCCACCAATGATTATTTTTTAAAATAACTGAGGGCTCTTGTTATACCTTCCACTCACAATTTCATTGCCTCCACCACAAGTAACCCAGCGTGGTAGGATACACATCATCAGTTTTGGGGGGGGGTGTTTGGGTTTTTTTTACTTCTCACATTTTTGAAATTGGTTTTAGCTGGATTTTTTTTTTCAGCACCCTGATATTGAAGTGAGGGGAAGGGCAAGTGTACAGGATAATGAACTCTAGCTCTTTATTGCTCTAGCAAATGCCAGGGCCCCTAAATTGTACTACCTTCTGTTCCTGATAATCCTGAAATGGGTCATTATATTTTGCTAAATAAAAGTGCAGTGAAAACAATACTGCTTATGTGCTGGTTCAGTTAAGCTCCAAGATCTAGCTGTAAACACTCGTGGGTTGTCCTTGACAAAAGAAAACATAAAAACTTGGAGCTCTTGGGGCACCTGGGTGGCTTGGTTGGTTAAGCGTCATCCGACTTCAGCTCAGGGCATGATCTCCTGGTTCACAAGTTTGAGACCCGCATCCAGCTCTGTGCTGACAGCATGGAGCCTGCTTGGGATTCTGTGTCTGCCTCTCTCTCTGCCCCTTCCCAACTCATGCTCTCTCGCTCTCTCTCTCTCTCTCTCTCTCTGTCTCTCAAAAGTAAATAAGCATTAAATTAAAAAAAAAAACTTGCAGCTTTTTTCAAAAGTTATCTTTCTGAGCTTGGGAACAGGCATTAGGTACATCTTGGATATATTCATGGAGGTCTTGATAGATGAGCCACCCAATCTGGTTATGATGTTCAATTCCCATCTACATCCCAGTTTTAGCTACTTATTCAAAGGAATGCCATGCAAACCCATGACACTTACTAATTTTTCATCTTCACGCCTACTTGCTCCCCCTCAGATGTATCAATCTGCCACTTTGCTCAAAGGTGCAGAACTCTAGGAAGCATCTGTCATTCATTGTACCAGGTGGATATTTATTGAATATAATAAAATTTACAGGTTATGTTTCTCATATACCCTGTCTTCCTCAATGGGAATAAAAATTAACTTGAACTTTTTATCAGCATTTTTGTGAGGGAAGGGCTGTTTATTTATAAGCGGGTTTGTTTTTTTATTGCAACTCTTCCTACTATCTTAAGCATTGCTTTGTTTTTCCTTTTTGTCAGCAAGAGATCCCACCTTCTGTCTGATTTAACTATAATTAGTCTCTCTGTTTGGTAAGGTTACTTTATTTTATACTTCTGGTTTAATGTCTTATAATGGTTTAAAACTGCTACAAATAAAGTTTTAAAATATGTGATATGACATCTTTCATTCCTTTATTTTCTCAAATATTCTATTTAATCTTCTAATCTCCAAATTCACTTTCCTTTGCACACAGGTTATACTTAGCAACCACATGTTCTTTCTTTCTTTTCTTTCTATTTTTTTTTTTAAAGTAGGCTGCATGCCTAGCATGGAGCCCAATGCAGGACTTGAACTCATGACCTTGAGATCAAGTCCTGAGCTGAGATCAAGATTTGGATGCTTTACTGATTAATCTACCCACGGGCCCCAACACATGCTTTTTTAGATAAAATCATTAGATAAAATCATTAAGGATGCTAGCGAACACCGAAGACACACTCAAATAGGGGTGCCTGGGTGGCTCAGTCGGTGAAGCGTCCAACTCTTGGTTTGGGCTCAGGTCATGATCTCACAGTTTGTGGGTTCAAGCCCTCCATCAGGCTTTGAGCTGCTGGTGCAGAGCCTACTTGAGAGTCTCTATCTCCCTCTCTCTCTCTCTGCCCCTCCCCCTGCTCTCTCTCTCTCAAAATAAAAAAATAAAATAAACTAACTTTAAAAAAAGACACACTTAAATGGGAAACAAAGTCACAAGACCAAAGCATGAATCCTGACTTTGGGGGAGGATGGATGAAGAGGCAGCCCTTGAGATAGAACAGAATCCAAGTAATTGCTTGGATTTACCATACCACAGTGATGACTTCAGAAGATAATGGGTATGAATTCTTGGAAGACACTGAGATAACAATAAGAAATTGGTTCTTGGAAGAGAACATGCTAGATGGGAAATACGAGGACTATGATAAGCCAGCTGAGAAACTGGTGAAAATGTGTCTTTTATATCTGCCCCTCTTCCATCCAAGCATTTTCTTATTCAGTATACTTCAATCTTTCCCTCCCTCCCTCTGCTCTCCCCTTTTACCCTTCTGTCTCCCTGCATTACACACACACACACACACACACACACACACACACACACACACACAGCCCTTAGGTGTTTCTCCAGTCATTGAGGCATCATTACTGTTTTAAACTTTATTTTTAAAGAATTATAGATTTACAGGGTTTCAAATATAAGATAGAGTGGTCCCATGTACCTTTCACCCAGTTTCCTCCCATGGTTATACCTTGTATAACTAAAATACAATATTGGAATCAGAAATTTCCTCTGATAAAATGAATGTGTATCATGCTATGCCATTTTACTACATATGTAGCATCTCGTAACCACCAGAGGAATCAGGATGCCTAACTATCCCAAAACTTTCCTGGCATGAACACCTTACCAAAGTGAAAACTTACCTCCTTTTAAGTCCCTTTACCCTCCTCTATTTATAATACAATTGTCTTAAATATTTCCTCTGCATACTTTGAGATCCACATCAGCAATGTTTGACTTTTTGCTGAGACCATAACTCAGAAAAGTCAAGAAGAGAAGGAGGAAAGTCCACTTTATTTAACCATATTTTGGCTCTTTCCATTCTTCACCCCTCCTTCCTGATATTCTAAGATATTCTGTCTTTACCAAAAACTTCTTTTAAAAGGTATTATTTTATGGTAAGTCAGCTGGTGAAAATTCTTTTTGTTTTCCTTTGTCTCATAATGTCTTTTATGTCTCCTTTATTCCTGACAACAAATTTTGTGTGGGGGTGATCGTTCTTTTCTCTTAACACTTGAAAAATATGTGCCAGTCCTTCTGGCCTCCATAGTTTCTGAAGACAATCTAATGTCATTTGAGTTGTCATTTTGACATTGTTGTCTTCTCCCACAGGTTTCAATATTCCTTTCTTTGCCATTAGTTTTGGAAGGTTTAATTATGATGTGCTTTGACATGGATTTCTTTAGGTTTATCCTGTTTTTGGTTTGTTCAATTAAAAAAAAACCAGCTTAATTGTGATGGGACTCACATTACCCTAAAATTCACCCATTTAAAGTGCTAAATCAATGATTTTTAATGTTCTCACAGACTTGTGTAACTATTACCACAATCTAACTTTAGAAGGATTTCATCATCTCCAAAAGAAACCCCATACCCATTAGTAATCACCGTGCATACTGCTTCCCTGCCCCCCCAGCACAGGCAACCATTAATCTACTTTTTGTTTCTACAGATCTGTCTTTTCTGCACATTTCACATAAACAGAATCAGGCAATATATGTTCTTCCGTGCCTGGCTTCTTTCACTTGGCATAGTGCCTTCAAAGTTCATCTCTATTGTAGCATATACCAACACTTCATTGCTTCTTGTTGCCAGATAGTGTTCTGTTGTATGGATATACTACAAATTACTTATCCATTCATCAGCTGATGGCTGTTTGGTTTGTTACCATTTTTCACCTAGTATGAGTAAGGTTGCTAGGAACATTCCTTCAGGTTTTTGTATGCATGTATGTTTTTATTGCTCTTGGGTATACACTTGCAGTGGAGTTTCTAGGTCATATAGTAACCCTATGTCAAACATTTTAAGGAACTGAAGGACGGTTTTCCAAAGCACCTGTACCAGTTTACATTTCTGCCAGCCATATGTGAAGAGCTCGAATTCTCCATATCTGTGCCAACACATATTATCTTCTTTATCATAGCATCCTCGTGGGAGCAAAGTGATATCTCATCATCATCTCGAACTGCATTTCCTTGATGACTAACGATGTTGACCATTTTTACAAGTGGTTATTGACTGTTTACATATCTTCTTTGTAGAAATGTTTATTATAATCCTTTGCCCATTTTAGTTGATTTATGTATTTTTATAATTGATTTATATGAATAATTATCTATTTTTGAGGCACGTCTCTTATCAGATATATGATTGCTAAATATTTTCTTCCATTGTGTGGGTTGTCTTTTCAATTTTTTGATGGTACCTTTAAAGCACAAAAGTTTTAATTATGATGAAGCCCAATTTATCTGGGTTTTGTTGTTGTTGTTGTTGTTTGTTTGTTTGTTTGTACTTTTGGTGCCAAATCTTAAAAACTATTGCCTAATCCAAGGTCATGAAGTTTACCTTTATGTTTTCATCTGAGAGTTTTGTAGCTCTTACATTTAGTTGATGATGACATTTTGGGTTAGGTTGTGTGTCCGGTATAAGAAAGGGGTCCGAACTTTATTATTTTGCATGTGGATATATAGTTGTCCTGCCACCATTTGTTCCAAAGAGTTATTCCTTCTCATATTGAATTTTCTTGTTAACTGTTTTGAAAAATCAACTAATCGAAACTCTAAGAGTTTACTTCTGGACTCTCAATTCTACTCCATTGTTCTGTCTAGTCTCTTGCCAGTATCAACTGTCTTAACTACTGTCACTTTGTAACGAGTTCTCAAATCAAGAAAGAGGAGTCCTCCAACTTTGTTCTTCAAGATTGTTTTGGCTATTTAGGGTCTCTTGTAATTCCATATAAATTTTAGGATCAGCTTTTCCATATCTGAAAACTTAGCCCATTGGGATTTTGATATATATTGCACCAAGTCTGTAAATCAAATTTAAAGAAAATTATAATCCTAATAATAATATTCTAATAAGACTACCAATCCAAGATTGTGAGATTTCTTTCCATTTACTTGTACTTCTTTAATTTCATTCAACAATGTCTTATACTTTTTAGTGTACAAGTTTGGAATGTCCTTGGCTAAATTTACTCTTAAGTATTTAACTCTTTTTGTGCTATTTTAAAAGGAATTTTCTTAACTTGGTTATTTGATTATTTATTGCTAGTGTACAGAAATGCAACTGATCTTGTAGCATGCAACCATGCTGAATGTATTTACCAATTCAAATAATTATTTAATTGGATTCCTTAGAATTTTCTATACTTAAGATCATGTCATCTGCAAACAAAGATAGTTGTACTGTTCCTTTCCAAACTGGGTGACTTTTGTTTCATTTCTTGCCTAACTGCCCTGGTTAGAACCTCTAGTAGAATGATGAATAGTAGTTGTGGAAGCTAACATCCTTAAATTTTTCCTGATTTTGAGGGAATTAAGGGAAAGGAATCCAGTCATTCACCATTTAAATATGATCCTAGTTGTGGGTTGTTTTTTGGGTTTTTTTTTTTTTTGTAGATTCTTTTTATCATTTAAAGGAAGCTCCCATCTATTCCTAGTTTGTTCAGTGTTTTAATCACAAAAGGGTAGTGATTTTGTCACTTTTTTCTGCATCTATTGCTTTCACTGCTTCTATTGCCACGAGAGACTAATGATAATATTCATTTCACATTTTCTAAACTCTCCCTACTCCAAAGCATCCCTTTCATTTAAGCCTGTAATAATTTCTTTAGGACCACTCAGCAGTAGCTGACTCTGTGATCTCGTACACCATGTCTATAGGTGACTCTCCCCAGTTTTTGTCTCTGTGTTTATGAAGATAGGCTGTTGCCCCAGAGGTAAAGATGCAGGAAGAACATTATAAAAGACAGGAGGAGGATATGGTCATCAACTTAGCTAAAATGAAGACAAGTAGTTTATCTGAGGATCTTTCTCCAAGAGCAAACAAATAAAGGAAAATTCATTTTTATGCATACTCTGAGGACATAATCAACTTTATGAGGTGAAATGTAATATCTTCCCAACCTCATAACCATACACTATCCCCAGAAGACTGCTAGCACAAGCCTACCCTTTTTCAGTATAAAGGAGATGAGAAATATAAGAAGGGAATGTGAAAGAACATAAATAAATCCACAGGAAAGGATTAATTATGGATAAAGTCAGTTCTCAAAAAAACAAAAAATAGTCTGGTTTAAATCTTCCCCTATTCTCCTTCAGCTAGGCATGTTATTTTTCCTAAAATGAGATAAGCATCTTTTAATTCCAAAAGTATATCTTGTGAATTCTGCAAATAATTGTTACCATGGAGCTTTAAGTATCCCATAGCAAGCTAATATGTTCTTGGGGCTATTGCTATTTTGGCATTTAATGTGCTTGCTCTTTCAACAGAAAAACCTAGAAGGAAAAAAAAAAAAAACTGTCTCCACTCCTAATTATTCCCTTTAAACACATTGGTGTTCCTACTTGCTCTGCAGAACTGTGTTAAAAGAAAGGCTCCTACATGAGAAAAAAATTAAGAAATGATTTCTTTTTTAGAGCTTTATTTAGATGTATGCTATGCAGATCTGAGCATGATAAAATAAAACAGATAGATACTAAGAGATAAGCAGATCTGAGCATGATAAAATAAAACAGATAGATACTAAGAGATAAGTAGTAAGTCAAAAGAAGTTCTATTGTGCAATATGGTGTAGAAAATCGCAAGGAAAAAACAATGTAACTGAGCATACTGTTATTAAAATGCCTATAACACCTTCTATCTGAAGCTTTTAAGACATGTTACAAATTTATCTACCCTACAAATAATCATGGGTGGGAGGAGAAAGAAGAGAAAAATAGATGCAGATCCTGGACATTTGCCCTTTTCCAATAATATTATCATGTCTTGGATGATACAGCAGTAATCAGATCTGCTTCAAGAAAAAAAAATCCCCCAAAGCTTGTCATGTTAAAGTGTAAAAAATTACTATAGCTATTTTATAATGGAAATTTGAGGGCAAAGGACATGAATTTTTAAAGGAGCTATCACAAAGTTTTCTACTCAACAAAACTTCTCTGCTGCAGATTTATTACTCTTATTGTTAGGGATAATATTGTTGTTTTAAATTTTAATACCTTGCTCTACAGTTCAAAAAGAATTTTCAAATACTTTCTTAGTTAATCCTGACAACAATCTCAGGTGGGATGTAGACAGATATTATCTTCACTGGATGGATGGCAACACTGGAGTTTGAAGAATTTATACTGCTGGCCTAGAAGCATACACCTAAGAGTAAATATGAAAATAAAATTTAAACCTAGACAGTACAACCCAGGTTGGGGAGCCAGACTGCCTGAGTTCAAATCTCAGCTCTGCCCTTTGCTGTCTGAATCAACTTGGCCAAGTGACTGAATAAATCTATGCCTCGGTTTCCTCGTAAAGTGAGTAAAAGGATGCCATCTGCTTCAAAGAATTGTTATTAAGGTTAAATAAATTTAAAGTGTATATAGCAGTATGTAGCCTGTGGCAAATACTCACAGAAGCCAGCTCTTTTTGATTTCTAACAAGTGATTGTGGTTCTAGAATTTTTACTCTTCATGCCTAAAGAGTCCCACATCTTCTCTAAAGGGAACAGCCTTACCCATGGCCCCAGCTTCAAGCAGCTACTGATGGATGACGGATTAGACCAGAATGTAGGTACTTCACATCAGTACAGCCAACCACTGTGAACATATGAATGGGGTCCATCTTACTCTCGCAGGATCTCTTCTGGAAATAGGAAGCAAATTAAGTAGTTTGCAGACAGGCCGAAATTGAAAGGATGTCATGAAGAGATGTAGCCATGAGGATAAGAGGTGGATTTGGAGTTGGGAGGGAGGAAGGCATCATAAGAGAAGGAAAGTATATGGCCTTGACATCTCCTCGATTCCTAACTTCTCACTTCTACTCCACTTAGAGTTTTAAAATATTTTCCGAAATGCTTTGCTAAAGGCATGAGGGCCAAGTATAGCCTGAATCTCAGTCCTTTCCAGGCATTAGAGACCAGCTAGTGTCTACGTGTCTCTGAGTCTACCCCACTCATCTCTCCTATCCATGGACCTCATAATGTCCCTTTTCCTTACTATATACTTTTTACCTCTGAATCATAACTTCTGTCACTTCATGCCTTCACCTTGTCTCACAAGCCACAACAACTTTGTAAGTCTTACTAACCATTCAGTTGTTGCAGGAATGAATGGCTAAGTCAATTATGGGAGTTTATTCAGAGCAGCCCACACTAGGGAACACCAAAGACAGTGCTTACGTGGTCTGATTACAGGAATGCTGAGAATGATCTCCTGTCTTTCCTCTCATGACTGCCACCTGAACCCTAAAAGATGTAGTATCTTTATGAGATGACAAAGTATTTTTTTCCACAATGAGAATTAAGCCTTAAAATTTCAGAGCCACCTAGAGAATAATGTATTTCCCAAGATTTTCTTCACAGTTATAGATGCTTTCCTGAGGGCAAATTTTGAAAAGCAAATGGCATTAGACACCCAAAGAAGAAGGCACAGCTGGGGAGAAGGAGAAGGTGATAAGATAAACTGAAGGCTTCTCAATCCACCATATCCTTGCTAATCATCCTCCTCCGTCTGTGGCTAAATGTGGAAATTGTCTTCCATGCATCTATGCATACCCAATTTCTGGAATTTTTACGGTCAGAAATGTGTAACTTTTTAGCTAATAATTTGCCAAGGAATAATTTTGGTATTAGAGGTTCAGTGAAATAACAGCAATGGTTATGGAGAGCGATCTATTTTGGCAAATTTAAGGATTCTGCAATAACTATCCATGAAAATTTTCTTAACCAAAGTAATCCTTTTGGACTAAAAACTGACCTCCTAAGTGCCAGGGTCTCTAGAGGGAATCAGGGAAGTAAAGTCAGGCAGTATGGATTCTAAATCATTTCTTGCTTATTATTTCATTTATTTGTTGACTCCCTTCTATAAGCAGATCGATATGCTATTTGCTCAATTACTAGCAATGGCATGAAGAGAATGCACCTGCTGCCAGGTTATAAGCTTCTTAAAGCTAGAACCTCTGTCTTGTGTCCCCAACACTCAGCACAGTGCCTGGCTAGAGGGTTGGAATTCTTCCTATATTTTTCTGTGTTTTTTTTAAATGTTTATTTATTTTTGAGATAGAGAGAGAGAGAGAGGACAGACAGAAAGCATGAGTGGGGGTGGGGCAGACAGAGAGGGAGACACAGAATCCAAAGGAGGCTCCAGGCTCTGAACTGTCAACACAGAGCCCAATGCGGGACTCGAACTCACAAACCATGAGATCATGACTTGGGCCCAAGTCAAATGCTTAACTGACCACCCAGGCACCCCCATATATTTTTCTGAAAAGAGGGAGGTATATAATATAAGCAGACCACATTCCTGAGAATTATATGAAAAAACATATCCCATCTGCTCACTGCAAATGGTAAAAGGGAGAAGTATCCTACCAAGTCCATTTAGTTGATGAGACTGATTTCCCCATAAGCTGGATCTTTTCTTGCTATACCAATCTCCATCAGAATGTGCAAAGGTAGCCTCTGGGCACTGGCCGCCCATCATTCTTAACTCAGTGAGGCTTGCCGCTTTATTGATTACTGCCCTGAATAGAAATTTGAAGGCTCAATTTTTATACTGGTGCTTTCAAAAGTGATGTTTAAGTTTACCATGTTCAAAGAATAATGTTTGCAGTTCCATGACTGGGCTTTTTCTGCAAATGCAATGAGCCACCTGGATGAATATTACATGTGAATTCATCTAAGTGTTTGAAGAAAATCACTCCCTGAAGAATCAAGCTAGTTGAAGTTGTATCCATCATTCATGTATATGAGCTGTGTGTGGTTTTTCACTTTAACAATTTTTCACTTTAACAATTCCTGAATTGTTGTTTCTTAAAAAAGAATTCTCACATGTAGATAGCAGTGCCTTTTGCACCGTACCTAATAAATTAACATTTTAAAGAGTGCACTCTTTCTTATATCAGAGATATGAATGATAAAGTGATAAGGGCGGAGAGTTTTAAGGATTTTATTTTATTTGTTTTTTTTTTTTGTTTTGTTTTTTTTTTTTTGAGAAAGAGTCGGGGAAGGGCAGAGAGAGAGACGGAAAGAGAGAGAAACCCAAGCAGGCTCCACACGGCCAGCGTAGAGACCGATGAGGGGCTCAAACTTACAAAACCATGAGATCATGACCTGAACCAAAACCAAGAGTCCGATGCTTAACCGACTCACCCAGGCACCCCAAGATTTTTTTGATAACAAATTTTGATCCTATAAAATGATTTAAAATCTTTTTTCTCTATAAACATTGACTAAATGAATGACGCACTGACTGAAAACTCAGTATGACGACAGGCTTTCAAATAATGATCTAGAAAACTACAAATGGATTATAAAAAAAATTGTCCCATCATCACTTTCCAAAGATACCTGGATTCTTACCAATAACCTTAAAATGTTTCTAAACTTGATGAAAGATTATTTGCCTGAGTTCCATTCTATTGTTACCATTGTTCAGTGTCTTATCTGGCCTATTATAATAGCTAATTATTTCTACACACACCCACCCATGCTTCTGCAGTAAGTCCCCACACACATGCAGTGTTCTATCAAGTCGTGTTTCAGTAACCGACTCTACCATGACCCATTTGCACAATGTAGAAGCCTGCAAGTCACCTCTGACATGTGCCTTTTCTCCATCTCATACATCCTATCAATTCCCAAATCCTGACAGTCTCTTCCATACACTTTAAAGCATCCCCACCTGACTGGGTTACCTAGGCAGCCTCTGAACAGATCTCCACTTTCATTTTTATTCCCGTCCGACCCACTTTGCTCACTGAAGCAGAAGTAGAGTCTCTAAGATATACACCTGCTCATAAAATGTCCCTGCTTAACCCCATCCAAAACAAACAAACAAAAACTCCCCACTTAAAACCCATAATGACATCCCTTTCCCTTTATGATAAAGGTTAACATACCTTTAAAGTGCTTCATGACCTGACATCTGCCCACCCTTCCAACATCGCTTCTTTCTCCTCCCTCTTTTGTCATTCTATACCCCAGCTACTCTGTGCTTTCTTCAGGGTCTGGAAAAGCTCAGTGAAAGGTATTGGTCACTTCTGGTTCTCTCTACATGTCATTTCTTGGCCCACAACACATTTCACCTTCTTATTTGCCCTGGTAATGCTGATTAATGTAACCTGCATTAGTTAACCTCTGATATTTTCCCTGACTAGGTTCTTCTCCCTTACCATGGGTTCTATGTCTCCTTTCATGGTAAATTTATTTCACCGGATTGTATTTTCTTAATTAGCCATCATCTCTACCAGATTACAAGCTGTAAAGAACTGAGAATCCTCTATATCCCTTTCCATGTTAACCCTTTCATCAAATACCGAGCAGGCACTTGATAAATGTTACATAAATGAATATATGCCCGGACTTCAAGCAGTATTACAAAGCTGTAATCATCAAGATAGTATGGTACTGGCACAAGAACAGACACTCAGATCAATCGAACAGAATAGAGGATCCAGAAATGGACCCACAAACATATGGCCAACTAATCTTTGACAAAGCAGGAAAGAATATTCAATGGAATAAAGACAGTCTCTTCAGCAAGTGGTGCCAGGAAAACTGCACAGCGACATGCAGAAGAATGAACCTGGACCACTTTTTACACCAGACACAAAAATAAACTCAAAATGGATGAAAGACCTAAATGTAAGACAGGAAGCCATCAAAATCCTTGGGGAGAAAGCAGGCAAAAACGTCTTTGACTTTGGCCGCAGCAACTTCTTATTCAACATGTCTCCAGAGGCAAGGGAAACCAAAGCAAAAATGAACTACTGAGACCTCATCAAAATACAAAGTTTCTGCACAGTGAAGGAAACAATCAGCAAAACTAAAAGGCAACCGACGGAATGGGAGAAAAATTCGCAAACGACATATCAGATAAAGGGTTAGTATCCAAAATCTGTAAAGAATTTATCAAACTCAACACCCAAAAAGCAAATAATCCGGTGAAGAAATAGGCAAAAGACATGAATAGACACTTCTCCAAAGAAGACATTCAGATGGACAACCGACACATGAAAAAACGCTCAACATCATTCATCATAAGGGAAACACAAATCAAAACCACAATGAGATACCAGTTCACACCAGCCAGAATGGCTAAAATTGACAACTCAGGCAACAAGAGATATTGGTGAGGATGCAGAGAAAGAGGATCTCTTTTGCACTGCTGGTGGGAATGCAAACTGGTGCAGCCACTCTGGAAAACAGTATGGAGGTTCCTCAAAAAATTAAACAAAGAACTACCCTACGACCTAGAAACTGCACTACTAGGTATTTATCCAAGGGATACAGGTATGCTGTTTTTAAGGGACAAATGCACCCCAATGTTTATAGCAGCACTATCAACAATAGCCAAAGTATGGAAAGAGCCCAAATGTCCATTGATGGGTGAATGGATAAAGAAGATGTGGTATACAACGGAGTATTACTCGGCAATCAAAAAGAATGAAATCTTGCCATTCACAACTACATGGATGGAACCAAAGGGTATTATGCTAAGCAAAATTAGTCAGAGAAAGACAAATGTCCTGCGACTTCACTCATATGAGGACTTCAAGATACAAAGCAGACGAACATAAGGGAAGGGAAGCAAAAATAATAAAAAAAACAGGGAGGGGGACAAAAACATAAAAGACTCTTAAATATGGAGAACAAAGGGTTACTGGAAGGGTTGTGGGAGGCAGGATGAGCTAAATGGGTAAGGGGCATTAAGGAATCTCCTCCTGAAATCATTGCTGCACTATATGCTAACTAGCTGAGATGTAAATTAAAGACATAAATTAAATAAAAAATTTTTAAATGAATAAATGTTAAAAAAAACTTTAAAAAAAGAGAAAAGAAAAATTAGAAGGCACAGGAAAACTATATTTACAGTATTTCATGGAAACAGTCAATTATACTTAACAGCTATTACCTGCTTTAAGTGGATAGCCACAGTTCGACTGCTAATACTCAATGTGTTCCTCTGTTTATAATGCTAACTTTGTCCTCTCCACACATTTACATTGCTTGGTTGATCTTATAGCCAGTTAAGATTTTATTACTGAGGTACGATCTCTGTTTTGGGGAACTCTCAATGTTAAAGGGTACATCGGTTTGTTCACAAATAAAGGCCTATCCCATATAGTCCCTTTTGAAATGGAGTGTAAGGGGGTTCCATAAATGTGAATAATAAATAAATCAGTCACAATAGCACCTTTGGAGCTGTGTTCCTACCCAGGGATTTAAAATTAAATTATGGGGCGCCTGGGTGGCGCAGTCGGTTAAGCGTCCAACTTCAGCCAGGTCACGATCTCGCAGTCCGTGAGTTCGAGCCCCGCGTCGGGCTCTGGGCTGATAGCTCAGAGCCTGGAGACTGTTTCCAATTCTGTGTCTCCCTCTCTCTCTGCCCCTCGCCCGTTCATGCTCTGTCTCTCTCTGTCCCAAAAATAAATAACCGTTGAAAAAAAAATTAAAATTAAATTAACATAAAGTGTGGGGGGAAAATGAATACACGTTTGCCAGAGTGGCTTTCCCAAAGAACAGCTTTGCCTTTTAACAAAAGCTTTCAATAGATTCAGAAGAAAGATTCAATACATTTACCCAGGCTCTTACCTTATGTTACCTGATGTTTCTAGAAAATATTGTTTCTGGAAAATATCATGTTCCCTACACCTAATCTTCACTTTCCTGCTTATTTCCTTTGTTCGTGCTGAAATACTACTTCTTACCATCTCTACCTATTAAATACTACCCATTATTCAGTAATTAACTAAGGACTATTCACATGTCCAGTGGTTATTATTTCATTCTCCTAAATATTCAATCTCTTATCACTGCAGGCAATGGCTTACTCTATGACACTTCATCCATTTCCAATATATATGCCACATTCTGCCTTGCAGTGCAGTTAATTGTCTATTTTTGCTATAGTACTAACCTGTAAGTTCCTTGTAGGATGGTTACTTTTTTCTGTATGTCTGCCTTCTCTAACAGGTGAGGCCCTTGGGAAGGGAACCATACCTCTTTCATTTTGTATCATTTAAATAGCTAGTGTATCTGGGACATTGCACAGGTAATGAGAAAATAGAAACTAAAGGCATGTCAGAATCAGACAAATTTGGATGTTTGTTCTTGATCATGTTACTTAGTATCTGCCAACCTTGGCTTTCCCATTTGCGAAATGGGAATAAAAGGGCTGCTATGAGTTAAATGAAGTAATATTTTTAAATGTTTTCTCATTCAATAAATATTGAGAATTGAGAACATTGTCAATCATTAATTTATTCAGTAAATATTAATGGAATATCTGTTCTGTGACAGGTACTGTCCTAGGTGCTTGGGATGCATCAGGGACCCAAATGGACAAAGATCCTCACATTTACATTCTAGCAGGAGAAAAGAGACAATAAACACAATAAATCAACAAATTTCATAGTGTGTTAGATGGTGATAAATGCTATGGAAAAAAAAAAAAGCACAGGGGAGGAGAGGAGAAGTTAGGAATCCTAAGGATAGATGGGAGGTGGGGTCATTACAATATTAAATAGGGCAGCCAAGAGAGACCTTACTGAGAAGGTAATAAAAACAAATTTGACTAAAGACTCAAACATGGGACAGGAGAGGGAAGATGGCGGTGTAGGAGGACGCTGGGCTCACCGCGCATCCTGCTGATCACTTAGATTCCACCTACACCTGCCTAAATAACCCAGAAAACCGCCAGAGGATTAGCAGAACGGAGTCGCCGGAGCCAAGAGCAGACGAGAGGCCCACGGAAGAGGGTAGGAAGGGCGGCGAGGCGGTGCGCGCTCCACGGACTGGCGGGAGGGAGCCAGGGCGGAGGGGCGGCTTGCTGGCCAAGCAGGGCCCCCGAGTCTGGCTTGCAAAAACTGGAGGGGCCTGACGGACTGTGTTCCGACAGCAAGCGCGACTTAGCATCTGGGAGGTCATAAGTTAACAGCTCTGCTCAGAAAGCGGGAAGGCTGGAGGACAAAGGGAAGGAGAGCTGCTGAGCCCCCGGACGACAGAGCTCAGTTTGGTGGGGAACAAAGGCGCTCGCCAGCGCCATCTCCCCCGCCCATCCCCCAGCCAAAATCCCAAAGAGAACCAGTTCCTGCCAGGGAACTTGCTCGCTCCGCGCAGACACCCAACTCTGCACTTCTGCGGAGCCAAACCTCCAGAAGCGGATCTGACTCCCTCCTGCTGCCACAGGGCCCCTCCTGAAGTGGATCACCTAAGGAGAAGCAAGCTAAGCCTGCCCCTCCTGCCCCTGTGCACCTTGCCTACCCACCCCAGCTAAGACGCCAGATCCCCAGCATCACAAGCCTGGCAGTGTGCAAGTAGCCCAGACAGGCCACCCCACCCCACAGTGAATCCCGCCCCTAGGAGAGGGGAAGAGAAGGCACACACCAGTCTGACTGTGGACACAGCAGTGGGCTGGGGGCAGACATCAGGTCTGACTGCGGCTCCGCCCACCAACTCCAGTTATACACCACAGCACAGGGGAAGTGCCCTGCAGGTCCTCACCACGCCAGGGACTATCCAAAATGACCAAGCGGAAGAATTCCCCTCAGAAGAATCTCCAGGAAATAACAAGAGCTAATGAGCTGATCAAAAAGGATTTAAATAATATAACAGAAAGTGAATTTAGAATAATAGTCATAAAATTAATCGCTGGGCTTGAAAACAGTATAGCTGACAGCAGAGAATCTCTTGCTACAGAGATCAAGGGACTAAGGAACAGTCACGAGGAGCTGAAAAACATTTTAAATGAAATGCATAACAAAATGGAAACCACCACGGCTCGGATTGAAGAGGCAGAGGAGAGAATAGGTGAACTAGAAGATAAAGTTATGGAAAAAGAGGAAGCTGAGAAAAAGAGAGATAAAAAAATCCAGGAGTATGAGGGGAAAATTAGAGAACTAAGTGATACACTAAAAAGAAATAAT
>NW_024412430.1:9265350-9314780 GCF_014898765.1 Herpailurus yagouaroundi | reverse complement strand
TATACACTAACAATGAAGCAACAGAAAGACAAATAAAGAAACTGATCCCATTCACAATTGCACCAAGAAGCATAAAATACCTAGGAATAAATCTAACCAAAGATGTAAAGGATCTGTATGCTGAAAACTATAGAAAGCTTATGAAGGTAATTGAAGAAGATTTAAAGAAATGGAAAGACATTCCCTGCTCATGGATTGGAAGAATAAATATTGTCAAAATGTCAATACTACCCAAAGCTATCTACACATTCAATGCAATCCCAATCAAAATTGCACCAGCATTCTTCTCGAAACTAGAACAAGCAATCCTAAAATTCATATGGAACCACAAAAGGCCCCGAATAGCCAAAGTAATTTTGAAGAAGAAGACCAAAGCAGGAGGCATCACAATCCCAGACTTTAGCCTCTACTACAAAGCTGTCATCATCAAGACAGCATGGTATTGGCACAAAAACAGACACATAGACCAATGGAATAGAATAGAAACCCCAGAACTAGACCCACAAACGTATAGCCAACTCATCTTTGACAAAGCAGGAAAGAACATCCAATGGAAAAAAGACAGTCTCTTTAACAAATGGTGCTGGGAGAACTGGACAGCAACATGCAGAAGGTTGAAACTAGACCACTTTCTCACACCATTCACAAAAATAAACTCAAAATGGATAAAGGACCTGAATGTGAGACAGGAAACCATCAAAACCCTAGAGGAGAAAGCAGGAAAAGACCTCTCTGACCTCAGCCGTAGCAATCTCTTACTCGACACATCCCCAAAGGCAAGGGAATTAAAAGCAAAAGTGAATTACTGGGACCTTATGAAGATAAAAAGCTTCTGCACAGCAAAGGAAACAACCAACAAAACGAAAAGGCAACCAACGGAATGGGAAAAGATATTTGCAAATGACATATCGGACAAAGGGCTAGTCTCCAAAATCTATAAAGAGCTCACCAAACTCCACACCCGAAAAGCAAATAACCCAGTGAAGAAATGGGCAGAAAACATGAATAGACACTTCTCTAAAGAAGACATCCGGATGGCCAACAGGCACATGAAAAGATGTTCAGCGTCGCTCCTTATCAGGGAAATACAAATCAAAACCACACTCAGGTATCACCTCACGCCAGTCAGAGTGGCCAAAATGAACAAATCAGGAGACTATAGATGCTGGAGAGGATGTGGAGAAACGGGAACCCTCTTGCACTGTTGGTGGGAATGCAAATTGGTGCAGCCGCTCTGGAAAGCAGTGTGGAGGTTCCTCAGAAAATTAAAAATAGACCTACCCTATGACCCAGCAATAGCACTGCTAGGAATTTATCCAAGGGACACAGGAGTACTGATGCATAGGGGCACTTGTACCCCAATGTTCATAGCAGCACTCTCAACAATAGCCAAATTATGGAAAGAGCCTAAATGTCCATCAACTGATGAATGGATAAAGAAATTGTGGTTTATATACACAATGGAATACTACGTGGCAATGAGAAAAAATGAAATATGGCCTTTTGTAGCAACGTGGATGGAACTGGAGAGTGTGATGCTAAGTGAAATAAGCCATACAGAGAAAGACAGATACCATATGGTTTCACTCTTATGTGGATCCTGAGAAACTTAACAGGAACCCATGGGGGAGGGGAAGGAAAAAAAAAAAAAAAGAGGTTAGAGTGGGAGAGAGCCAAAGCATAAGAGACTGTTGAGAACTGAGAACAAACTAAGGGTTGAGGGGGGGGGGGAGGGAGGAGAGGGTGGGTGATGGGTATTGAGGAGGGCACCTTTTGGGATGAGCACTGGGTGTTGTATGGAAACCAATTTGACAATAAATTTCATAAATAAATAAATAAATAAATAAATGACTCAAACATGAAGAAAGTAGGGGAATGAGCTATGTGGGTACACGGGAAAATAGGCAAAGTGAATAGCCAATGTGAGGGCCTTCATGCAAACATTCCACGTGTACAGCAGGAAAACACAGATCACATACATGTGATGAAATTAGCAAGAAGTAGAGTAGCCAGACATGAGGTCAGAGAGTCAACAGGAAGACACTTCTTACAGGGTTTTGCAGTCTTTGTACGTACTTTGGCTTTAATTCCTGTTAGAATACAGAAAGTATTAAACTAAGAAGTCAAATTGGCTGATTTAAGTTTAACAAGATCTCTCTGGCCACAGTATTGAAAATAGACGGTAGGGGACAGGCATGGAAGCATGGACATCACTTAAGAGACAACTGACTGTAACTCAAGAGAGATTAGACAGAGGGTGTGGAATCAGGGTGATGGAATAGGTGGTAGCTAGAGACTGGATATAAGTTAAAGACAGAAGTAACAGGATTTCTAAGAGACTAGATGAGGGGTATAAGTGAAAGGAAGGAGTCAAAGATGGCAGTTAAGACTTCTCATTTGAACAGCTGGAGGGATGTGTTTGCCATCATCTGAGATGTAGATGTAGGTTTGGGGAAAATTAGAAGTTCAGTTTCAACACGTTAACTCTGAGATGTCTACTAGACATCTGTGTGAGGGTGCTGAGTGGGTATATCAATCTGGAGTCAGGAGTTGTTGTATGGGCTGAAGATACAGATTTGGAGTTTGGGGCAGATAAAAGGTATTTAAGGCCATGATGCTGAATGATTTGGTGGTAAATGAATACCTCAAAGTTCCTGCTGGAAGGAAGCTTGTAGTCCAGGACCAGAATACAGTTACTGCTCACAAAATACTCGTCCTTTTCCTCAAACAGTGCTCCTCAGTGTGTGCTTTACAGAGCACTAGCATGACTGGGGACAACAGTTAAAAATACAGATTTCTGGGCCTCGTTCCTAATCCAATAGAAATTCTGGGGGTGGGGTCCTGGGGCCATTTTAAATAGCCTTTCAGATGATTCTTCCATTTGTTATCCAAGAACCACCTTAACAGGAACTTAATAAATATTTGTTGAACTCCTTCACATTCTGAAGGTTTGATTTCTATTTAATAACAATGTGGCACTCATCAATCAGTTCAGCTTGATTTTGTTTGTCATCATAGTTGTGAGGTTGAATTTCAACCCATATCTTATAGATCAGGGATAACATTTCCAATCTGTTGAGTACCATACTGTGAGCACTCAAATGATGGAGGGCAGGAAAAAAACAACTACCCGACTGGCTCCCTAACCCTAACTTCCTCCATTAAGACAGGGAAGAAGCAAGAAGGAAGAGAATCAAGGGTTTTTTTTTTTTTTCTCTTTCTTCTCTTCTCTTCACAGGAGGCAAAGCTAACTGATTCTTCAGAGGTCTGACCATTGTCTCATCCTATGATTTCCTGCCCTGAGGCTTCTCCATGGAACACTGTAGAAAGCATCACCATAGCCAAGGGTGGTCACACACACAAACACACATTTCTATTCCCAGCCCAGGGCACTCAGACAGTCTGTAGATAAGCAGGAAATCACAGGGGCTTCATGAAGCTGCCACCAGGCACAAATAGCATGGCCACAGCCTGTTGCTGGCCTTAAAAAGAAAAGACTAACACAAGGTGAAAAAGCATTTTTCCATGATACCTATGAATCTGTCAGCCAGGAGCATAGAGCAACAGGCCCACAAAGTGGAAGATCATGGAGCGCCCAGGTGGCTTAGTCAGTTAAGCATCCAGCTCTTGATTTCGACTCAGGTCATGATCTAGGGGGGTTGTGGGTTCAAGCCCCACATTAGGCTCTACACTGGCAGCACCAAATCTGCTTGGGATTTTCTCTCTCTCTCTCTCTCTCTCTCTGCCCCTGCCCTGTTCAGTTTCTCTCTCTCTCTCTCTGTCTCTCAAAAATAAATGAACATTTTTGTTTAAAAAGTGGAATATCAGAACTATTTTGAACTGAGGTTAATTGCACGTTGCTGAAGAGTTCATGTTAATATAACCAGCATCTCAGTTCCTACCTTGCAAGCTCTGTTCAATTGGGAAGAATGAAGACTTCTTATCTTCAGCACCAGTCCCAACCTAATTCTAGAGCCTTACTTGTACCTGACTGGGGATAAGTTTGGCTACTCCAGGAAGTGAACCCTGATTACCTGCATGCTTACCGTGTTGCAGGCCTCGCTTACCTTCTGCTTACCTTGACCCACTGTATGATGGGATTCTGTTGATTAGCATTCCTAATCCCACAAGGTATGAGAATCCTGCCCCAGTGCCAGTTGGCTTGGCTGAGATGGGGAAAGGAAGGACAGAGCAGAGCCTGTCCTCCTGTCTATCTTTTGCTCCAGCCTCCTTTCCTAAAAGGTTGGATCCTATCCCCAGTGCCTTTGGCTGAGGTCTGGAAGCCTCTGCTCTATTTGCCAATCTCCTAGAATCATCGTGCTATCACTTACCAGCTTTTAGTATCACTTTTTTGTTGAGAATGACACTGCTGTTCCTTACTGTGATTCTAAACTTACTAAACTTACCTGTGCATCAAGATCACCTGGCAGGCTTGTTGAAAACATTGCTGGACCCAACCTCAGAGTTTCTGACTTAGCAGGTCTGAGTAGGGCTTTTGGATTTGCATTTTTAGTAAGATGCCAGTGATAATGGCATTATCACTGAGAACCACGCCTTGAGAACCTCTGCAGTAAGGGACTGAATCACTCAAATGTGGAAAGAAGCTTATTCTGCGGCCATTATGAGATGAGGGAATTTCCAGGGCAAGCAAAACATGATGGAGAGTAGAAGGCAACTGTGTCACCCCTCAAAGGCATCTGTCATAAAACAAATGTATGCTAAGAATCTGGGTGAAATTATTATAGTTTGAGCACACGTGAATTTAAACATTGTGAAATTGTCAACCTGCATTTCCTTGAGGACAGAATCTTCTCCCTCTATAATCTTGAATATTGTTTGCACACATTAAAACCAAATAAAAATCTAGCAAATGATAGGAAGTAAAGAGAAGAAAATGGAAGGGAAAAGAAGAGAAGAAAGAAGAGAGGAAAGAAAAGAAAAAGGAAGGGGGGAAGGAAATTGTGTGGCCACTGGCAAGATTTTCATTTAATCACCAAACTGAAAAAGACACTGCATCTGCTAAAACAGCATGTCTCTTTTTTTTTGCCTATGCTGATTAATTACATGTTCCTCTCTTTCAAGATTTATGTTTCAAACAAGTTTTTCTTTCTTTTGATACACCTAACTGACTTCTATTTCAGTCGATTAGACTAAAATTGTACATGAAGAGCGTGTCTTTATCATTTTTACTAAAAATGAGATGGCATCCATCTCCAGATACATCGTAGAGCACCTCTTTTAACCCATGCATCTCTCTGCAGCCCACCTCTGCTCTCTGCCCTTCTATCTCTGCAATCCCTGAAAAATATTTATTACAACAGAATACCGAGTGTAGGTCAAGATAGTTCCCCAGAAAGAGAAGCAAAGAAAAAGAAACCTTACTTATTAAATGCTTGTTAGTGTGAAAGCACAGCAGATGTGATAACCCGCCTGCAGGTCAGGTCAGCCCACACTGGATGGGAGTTTGTTTTCTGAACAAGTAATGAGTCATTCTAAATAAGAACATTAATTTGTTTGCACTTTTCAGGGTGAAAGGGTGGGGAGAGGTGTATCACCTAGAAGCAACGACCAAGAGGAATCTATATGGGTAAGGTTAATACATGCAAACCTGCCTTATAATGTCAGAAATAAAGACTCAGAAATTTGGAGTCAAATGTGAAGGGAAAAAAATATTATAAGGTAGTTCTATTCTTGTTTTATTTATAGCTAACATGATCAATGGCTCCCTGCATGGTAGTGGACTAGATCAGTAGCATCACCTGGGAACTAGCTAGAAATGCAGATTCTCAGACCCCTCCTCAGACCTAACCCAGATCAGAAACACTGGGATCAAGACCCAGGACTGTTTCGACAAGCTCTCCAGGTGATCCTGATGCGTGCTGAAGCCTAAGAAACACTGCTTGATGAGTCCTACTTTTACAAAGAATGGAGTAGCACACTTATGTGAGTCAATGAGGTGTGTGTACCTTCTCTGTCTGGCTAGCATTAGTGGCTCTACTGATTCTTGATAAAAGACATGCAGACCACCAGGAGGTGATCCACCTAGAAAGCTCTGTGATGGAGCCAAGGCCGTTGAGTTCAACAATATGACTGGCCACCAGATGGCTGTTTCAGCCTTCCAACTTCATCTGACAGCATCCATGGCCCATGACTGAGGAACTCTAAGAATCGTCTTCACGTGTGGGCCGCCTGCCAGCCACCTGGTTTTGATTTTGCTGTGGCATAAAAATGAAGCAATTAGCTTCCTGTTGCTAAATGGACTTCTCCTGATGCTTCTTACACATGTATTCTCCCCCTGTTGAGCCTTGCTGTGATGAATTTGGGGTTTTATTGTCCCACCCCGCATTCCACACTCTTAATAAATACAAATATGGCTCTGTTGGAAGGATCTGAAGCTACAAACACCACACCACCCTATATCTGCCCAGATCTAATATCAGAGCCTGCAAAAATCACAAAAATAAATCTCTTTCTCAAGTTCTTCTCCATTTATTTATTTATTTAGCTACTTCTCTCAGGTATTAATGCTTTCTGATCCATGTTATGATGATAAGCAAGTCACTTTTGCTGAAGGAAAGATTGGTATTTATTTCTTCAATAGGATAGAGAACTGAGAGAGTATGGACACAAGCTTTTTTACTCCTTTCTGTTTATTTCTCTATTTTTACCCATAACATGCAGAGACAAAAATATCATTTTGGAGACAGCTTGTAAAAGTACTAATCCTACAATATATTACCCTTGGTCCTCAAATATGCATTGACTTCATCCATCTCTGGAACTTTTAGACATGTCTATTTGTCCAACATTTTTTACTCTGCCTCAGATTCTGAGCCTTCCTGCAGCATATTTCTGTGCAGTCAGAACTCTAAAGTAATGAGAATAAGTTTCATACTTGACTGTAAAATCAGCCTTAGTACTTCATTCATAACTCTCTTCCATATACACGCCTATGTCTTTGCATAGTGAGGAAGTCATGCTTCCATCAGTCCCTATGGATTCTGTGTGTGTGTGTGTGTGTGTGTGTGTGTGTGTACAGGGGACTATGCAACTGTAAGACGTCCCAACTCAGGTATTTTCCACAAGTGCTAAAAGTAATAACATAGCCCTACCCTTCTGTTGTGGGAGAATTCATGTCATGGGCGAATTCATGTACAAGGGGATTCTTTCCTGAGAACACTGAACAGCTAATTTCCTGAGAATGTGGGGCTGGGAATCATCCACAATCAATGATAAATGTTTGATTAAATGAATACCTAAATGGATAAATTAAGAATATATGAATGAAATGATGAGCAAGTGGAATACTGACAGCCAAATTTGTTGCTATGGACAGAGGGCTCCCAGGACGATATCTTGATACAGTTGAGTATTTTCTTGCACTTCTAACAGATCTGCCCTGCTCTGTTTTACCTGCCAGGATGACAGCTCAGAACCCTTGCTTTCTCCTAAGCCCCTGCCCCTGCTGCAGTGCCTTTCCATGGCCAGCAGCTTTCTAAGAGTAGACACAAGCATAAAATGATATAGACAGCTCAGAACATTCTATGAGAGCTAAACCCAGAGCAAACCATCTCCGGCCTCTGAGCCATGAGATGCCAAGGACCAGCCAGGTGTGAATGTCTTCTTCCCTAGAACATTTAGAAGAATGTTACTTTCAAAGAGGAGATGTCCTTGACCTTTAGTGCTGGGTACAAGATGGAAACAGAGTTGGGAGGGGGTAAAAGTAGAGAATTAAGATGCCTTCACTCTGTCATAGGATGTATTAAAAGATGAAAAAGAGAAAAAAAGCTTAAGAATGAATTGTCTTACCTTGGAAGCCCATGAGAAACAGCCTACAGGAAGGACACTCAGAATCTGGCTGCAGAGAGCCAAATCAAACAGTTTAAAATGGATTCCCATAAAAATCTCCTGATTTTGTTTTTATTTAGTGTATGAAGTGGTACAACATGCACTCCATAACATTTGCCTGTTATAAATATGCTTGTATTAGAAGGATCAAAATTAAGAAATTTTAATTTACCAATTCCTTAAAACAGAAGACACAATTATCTTGTGAATTTAAAACAATACAGCAAAATCTAGACCAACCAATATATCAAGGGTAATGTCACTGAAATACTCATGTGGGGATACTGTTTCTTTTTAAATTTTTCAGAAAAGAAAAGGACAGAAACCCAGACTGAGAGGGGCACCTGCGTGGCTCAGCTGGTTAAGTGGCGGACTCTTGATTTCGGCTCAGGTCATGATCTCACCGTTCATGGGTTCAAGCACCATGTTGGGCTCTGTGCTGACAGAGCAGAGCCTGCTTGGGATTCTCTCTCTCTCTCTCTCTCTCTCTCTCTCTCTCTCTGCTCCTCCCCCACTCAATCTGTCACTCTCACTCTCTCAAAATAAATAAACTTTTAAAAAAGAAATGCAGACTGGGAGAGAAATTAAACATTTTAGTCCCAAAGTTACAGAGCTGCTATTCTTGATGATGGTGGCCTTTTGACCCAACAGATTATAATGAAGTCCTATCACCTCTGCCTCAAGTCCATAACACTGTTGAAGTCAAGGAGCAAAGAAACCGTGTAAAATAATCTGAGAAATTAGCCAAGAGCATCAGCTGTGACAGTTATCTGGCACCCTCCATGGTATTTGGGGCATGATTTTCTTCACCTAATCTTAACACAGGCCTAATGACCCCACAAAGAGAGGCTTTAGACAAGTTGTGACTTAAAATTTTTTCTTTAATGAAATTAATCCCGTTTCAGGCAGAGAAGTTTCATAAAATATTACTACTATTTTCATTTTCAGTTCCCAGTGAAAAGTAATGGAAGACCAGGTTTCTGTGCACATTCTTTGAAAACACACTAAGATGTGTGAACTTTTTGGGTGCCTGGGTGGCTCAGTCAGTTAGGCTTACGACTTTGGCTCAGATCATGATCTCGTGGTTTGTGGGTTCGAGCCCCCCATCGGGCTCTGTGCAGACAGCTCGGAGCCTGGAGCCTGCTTTGCATTGTGTCTCCCTCTCTCTGCCCCTCCCCCACTCACGTTTTCTCTCTCTCTCCCCCCCTCCCCTCTCTCAAAAACGAACATTAAACAAAAGAATTTAAAAAAAAAAAGATGTGTGAACTCTCGCATGTGGTAGACTATGGTTTCTTAAAATATATACATATAATGAGCCCTGGGTGTTATACGTAAGCAATTCATCACTGGGTTCTACTCCTGAAACCAATACTACACTGCATGTTAACTAACTTGAATTTTAAAAAACAAATTGAATAAAAATAAATAAATGTTTAATTTATCTGGAAAAAGATATATATACATCTATATATTACAGAGACAACACCCAAAAGTAGAGAGAACACTGTCGTGGAAGACAAAAATCCTGGGTGTGGGTGTCAGCTCCAGTGCATGACTGGAGTGATTCTCCTGAGCTCTTTGAGCTTTGGTTTTCATGGTTTATAGGAATGCTTCCCCTTCTATATTCAGTTGGTTGTTGCCAGACTCTAATAGTGAGAAACAGCCCAAGAAATTGCTTTATATTCTATAGAAAGTATAGAAATAACAGTATTTGTACGTTCCTTTCTCACTTGTGCGTGCACGAGTCTCAGGTTTTCCTGTAGCACGGGTGACTTTGCCATTTGTCTTTTTGCTGTTGATTAAGATGTACTTAAGATTTTCACATTACAATACGTTATCAGTTAATAAAATACTTTGGGAAGTCCTTTATAAAGGTTGGCTTGTCTTTAAATCTAGATTTTTCCTATAGTCTGCTTAATGCAGGACACTGAGATTTGATGTTATAGGTGTAGAACAGGCTCTCTCAACCTCAACACTGTTGGCACGTGGGGTAGAACATTCTCTGTTGTGGAGACTGTCTCGTGCATTGTACAATGTTTAAGAGCACCCCTAGCTTCTGCACGCTGATTACCAGTAACACCACCTCCTCACCAAGAACCCAGTTGTGACAACCAAAAATATCTCAAGATTTGCCAAAAGGAACACCTGGGAAACAACACTGCCTCTATTTGAGAACCAATGCTCTGGGCAAGGTATGTAGAGAAAGGAGGGGGAAATGATTTGATTAGGAATCAGGAATCCTGGATTCTAGTCCAGCCCTCTAGCCCTGACTCTGACAATGTCTAGAGTAAGCAGTTGGACAGATACTCTTTAAGAATCCTCCCAGCTGGGGGCACCTGGGTGGCTCAGTCAGTTAAGCGTCTGACTTTGGCTAGGGTCATGATCTCGCGGTTTGCGAGTTCGAGCCCCGCGTGGGGCTCTGTTATGACAGCTCGGAACCCGGAGCCTGCTTTGGATTCTGTGTCTCCCTCTCTCTCTGCCCCTTCCCCACTCACACTCTGTCTCTCTCTCTCTCCTTCAAAAATAAATAAACATTTTAAAAAATTAAAAGAAAAAAAAGAATACTCTCAGCTATAATGTCCTGTAGTTTTTGTGCATTTATTTCCTGATTTCCTCCATGAATGGGTTTGTCTTTTCAAGAAACTGAGATCTTATGTTTTCTATGTTACAAGAAAGACAGCTTCAGCATTAATAATGTGTACTTGACAAAGACTATTTATTTGCCTGGCATAATAATATTTTCACAATTCCATATCTGTGTCCCTGTTGCTGGCACTTCACATAATCCACTGCATTTCTCAGAAAAGAGGAACCCATACAGGTGGACCTGGAAGGAGAGTGACTCCTTGATAACTATCTAGTTCTGGCCTATTAATAATTGCATTCCCTTTTATCTTTCATGTCCATTTGCTACTGGCTGTGAGTCAAACTTCTAAGCAAAGACTATATTCTACAATCACTTTGAACCAATTCTTTTCTCTGCATTTATGAGCCACTAGAAGAAAATACCTAAAACCAACTTGGTTGGTTGGCTTCAGGGGCGATATGAAAGATTTCATAATTTTTTCCCCGCTCAAAGAAAATGCTCAAAAATGAGAGCCAGGTAATCCCCACCTTAAAGTCCTGAGGGCTATGAGTTACCAACAACTATCCAATTCCAGTGGCAACAGAACCCTTCCCAAATCCCACCTCAGAACTGTTGAGAGAGTCTCAATCCTTCTTTCTTACCCCTGAGTTTACCTCTCATTGCTATGACCCCATTCTCTGTAGGAACACTACCTGAGTAAGGATTAGGGGGCATGGAATAATGAATCTTCAGCCCCAGGAATTTGTAGGCAGTCAGGATTCAGAGTACCAGGCTCTGGATAACACACAGGTCTAAGAACATGTGGCAGAGTGGTTAGAATTGATTTGGTTTAGACTACATTGTGGGTTCTGCCATGTCTGAGGAGGGGACTGGAGAATCTAATTTTCACTTACAACATTTTGTCTATGGGTATGGTTGTCTATGGGTATATATTCTAAGTTCTACAACGTCTGTTGACACTAAAAAGAAAACTTGATGAAGGTTGAAATAATAATGGAATTGATAAAATAATAATAAATACATTTTGTAATTCATTGAGAAAAACTGGACTTTAGCCTACAAAGAGGGTTTAAAAATGTCTGTGTAAAACAAAGATCTAGATACTTTCAAACTGGTTTCTAAAAATATACCAGTGCTGTATATTAAAACAAAACAAGTAAAAGAAAACACATTCTTCCCATTTCCCCTCCATGAAAAGCTAATGTAATTTTCTTTCTGATGTGTAATTGAAATGTTCTCCAGACCAGTCACTTCATTGGACAGTTCCGCTTACAGTTAGGACCATTCCCGTAGATTAATGTTAAGAAAGCCGGGCCTATTTCCATGTGCGATGATAATTACACCTTCCTGTTCCATTGGCATGTACTTTATGAAACAAAGGGGCCGTGGTGAATTTCCATTTTCAAATGGAATAATATTTCCATTTTGTCCAGACTTTGCCAGAATATTAAGTATTGGGACTACCAGGAATGTTAACACAAACTTTGCCATGGTAAATAGGAGCCAGTGACTAGGAGGCCCTCTGACAATACCCTTCCCTGGTGTTCTGGATAAAATCGACTTCACATCTATGGCTTATCCCAGGGGAATCAGGCCTTGCTATGCCCAAGTAATGTAAGGGTGGTCTGGGGATGGGCGTGGGGAATCATTCAAGGTTCTCCTTGGGATCTGCTGTGAAGCCTGCACACTCATTCTCATGATTCAGCTGTTAATTTTGATCTCCTCTGGCCCTTGTTAAATATATCAGCACTACATGTGTGGCTTTTACAAAAAGCAAACATTCCTAGTATTAAAGGGTTTCCTTTGTTTCTAGATTTCTTCTCTTATACTAATATGAGCAGATCACATCATACATCACAGAGAAAATAAAGACAATTTCATTTCATTTCACCTAAGTGGGAGGAGGGGACAAGAATAGCCCTAAGAAAATTATGAGATATGTAAACATCATTAATTCCTGCCACCCTTCTACACCCATGTTCCCTCTGAAAGTAACTCTTGCCCCTAGGATATCAGGGTTCTCAATCCTTCTGGTGCAAAGACAAGTAAGCTGATGAATGTGCTCACGTAGAATCATTCTGTATATTTTAGGGTAGAACCATACAGAGTTGAAAGTTCCACACAAAGAAATGAATTGGTAATGGTGAAACTTCAAGCCTGAATTACATATGACTTGGGAAGATATTTTTAGTACAGGGTTTTGTTCTTACCTCACAAATGATACATCTACATGACTACTCATTTCACCTCCACATAAGATTAGAAATGATTCCAAACTGCAAGCTGGCTTCCCAGACAAGATCTAAAGCAACATTCAAGACTTCCTCTCATCCTGCTAAATTTAGGAGCAAGAGACAGTCAGGAGCCCATGTCAGGTTTCTTCTTCCCTTCCAGACCTAAAAGCTGAATGGAATCTGAGATTGAGGGCCAAGATGTTAGGATTCTGGCTCACGTCATCTTTTCAATTGCAAAGACTCCAAACTGCATCCTTATGGGGATGGAATCCGGGGAACAACCATATCTGGTTGGAGGGCCAGGCCTCCACAATTCCACAGCAAGAGAGTACTGGTGCTAGCGACTGCCACCAATGATGGGAGCAATGAAAACAAGCATGAGGCTTAGAGGACATTACCTTATCTAAAGAAAATCCTGACCTCTAGTTTCCAAAGGAAGTAAACAGAAGATCTGGGCCTTGTGGAGCACATGAATGCCTTCTGGGTCCAGATTACACTCATGCATCCCTCAACTTCCATGAATAAGGAATTAGCAGTGAAGTGGAGAAATGGAACATCCTTTCCTGCTAATGAAGAAAGCCACAGAGGACATCGCTCATACCAGCTTTTCTGTGCCAAGGAAATGCCAAGGAAAGTTCTGGTAAAGCGCAGGCATTTCCCCCTCATTTTGGTAACAGCAACAACAACAACAACAAACTCACTGTAGAACAGACTTTACCTTCCTATTGTTTTGGTTGCCTGGAGAATTTAAACCAAGTCGTTAGTTTAATTATAGCAAATAATCGAGATTTTTATCACCTGGATCTGTATGTACTATTTTCTCTCAATCTTAGTTTATTACTGCAATTTTGTTTTTAAATCTTCCTTGTCTCATTGCTTCTTAATGTTATTTTTAAATCTACATTTGTCTTTAGCCACTTCTGCTTCAAGTCTTTTGTGTAACAGGGGCACCTAGGTGGCTCAGTCGGTAAGCATCCAACTTTGGCTCAGCTCATGATCTCCCAGTTCATGGGTTTGAGCCCTGCATCAGGCTCTGTGCTGACAGCTCGGAGCCTGGAGCCTGCTTCAGATTCCATGTCTCCCTCTCTCTCTCTCTGCCCCCACCCCCACACCTCGCACTGTCTCTCTCTTAAAAATAAACAAACATTAAAAAAAATTTAAGTCTTTTGTGTGATAAAGCAGAAGAGGTGATGGGAGATACAGGTAGACACCAAGATGTTAAGATACATCACCCCTTATCTCCACGAGATAGTTCTTATCACACAGTCCAAAACATGAGCTCATAACCACTTTCAAAAGAATCCCTGTGGAATTTACCTAAAATACTGATTTTCAGGCTAATCCCAGATACACTGAATCAGAAGCTGTAGGATGACAACCAGGAATCTAAAGTTTTAAATTTTTTTTAATGTTTATTTATTTTTGAGAGAAACACAGAGTGTAAGTGGGGGAGGAGCAGAGAGAAAAGGAGACACAGACTCTGAAGCAGGCTCCAGGCTCTAAGCTGTCAGCACAGAGCCCGACACGGGGCTCAAACTCATGAACCGTGAGATCATGACCTGAGCTGATGTCAGACACAATGGAATACTACGTGGCAACGAAAAAGAATGAAATCTGGCCTTTTGTACCAACGTGGATGGAACTGGAGAGTGTTATGCTAAGTGAAATAAGTCATACAGAGAAAGACAGATACCATATGTTTTCACTCTTATGTGGCTCCTGAGAAACTTAACAGAAGACCATGGGGGAGGGGAAGAAAAAAAAAAGGATAGAGAGGGAGGGAGCCAAAACATAAGAGACTCTCAAAAACTGAGAACAAACTGAGGGTTGATGGGGGGTGGGAGGGAGGGAAGGGTGGGTGATGGGTATTGAGGAGGGCACCTGTTGGGATGAGCACTGGGTGTTGTATGGAAACCAATTGGACAATAAATTTCATATTTAAAAAAATTAAAATTAAAATTAAAATTAATATTTTTTTAATGTTTAAGGAATCTAAAGTTTTAAGAAGCATCCCTGAATACACTTATTATCATTCAAGTAAGAGAAACAATGATACAAGGGAAAGACCTCTTTCTCTTTCTCTTTCTCTTCTCTCTACATGTAGCATGTCATAGAGAAAAGTTAAAGCAACAGTAGTTGTAGGGATCTGAACTTGGAGGACTGGTCATGACTTACATTGCTTTACCTGCCAAATATCAAGGGCCTCCTTAATAGGAGTTTAATGGGAACCTCAGCTTCTACAAATTCTGTGTTCCAATTAGAGTTAGGAGATTAATAAGAAGGCAAGGGTTATTTAAATGTTTTACCAATTCATGAAATTGAAATGACTCATTTTTTAACCTGTCAGTGAAGAGTATCTGTTTACAAAAATTCAAGAGATAGCAATGTCCCTGGCCAGAGTATCAGCCTTCCCAAGGTTGGCAGGTATGAATCATCTGCCAATGTTCTGCCCATCTCCAAAAGCAATTCACCCTAGGGAGCCAGGCCCATGTTTCATTTGCATGATGCCACATCAAATTAGTTCCACTGGTGGTGGTGGTTTGGTACTATTATATGCAAACCAAGTGGTTTTACCTCACCTGTTTTGTAAGGACAATGAATTTCTGAAATTAGAATTAATAGACCGGGACATCCTACCAAGATCTGAATATTTATACAAATTACGTTTTCATTTTCATCTGGCATTTCGGTAAAATGAGTGAGAAAACTGTTTACTTGCTGCCAAAGAGAGACACAAACACAAGAGAATGAAATGTTATCCCAGTCAAAGGCTGAATGTGTCTAATACCATTTAGAGTATTTGTGGCTAATGGAAATATCTCCGAGCAAGGATACCATTATCATTTAAAAATCATATAATGCTCTTACCTGCCAATCATTAATTTACTCCCATTCTCTTATCACCAACTTTGATGATCCTATTCAAAGTCATTTCGATCTCTGCCTTGCACATTCTGCCAGAATATTCACTGTAATCTACTATACTAAACTTATTTTCCTACTCCTAGATCATCCATCTGTTAAAAAGTCAAACCTTAAACAAACTGACAGATTACAATTTATGAGTATCTTTTATAAGCTTTTCAGGTTCTTCTCAGGTTTTTCTCAAGCAGCACAGTGGAATGCAGTGTTCTGGATATAATTTGATGTGTTACATGGAATCAGCACCCCTAATTTAGCCAAGTTCCTTAAGTGAACATGTCAGCCTGTTCATAGACTAGGTGTTAAGAAATAACTACAGTGGCTCGTAATGGTATCCTATTTGTATAAATGTGTGTGTGTGTGTGTGTGTGTGTGTGTGTGTGTGTGTGTTCTTCTGTCCTTCTCTACCCCTACTTGTGCAGTTTCTATTCCACCACTCTATTGAATCAACCCATGTATTTGGCAGTTTCATTCTAGAAAATTCAGTGTGTGACTTGGTCTCACAAAGAATGATTGTAATAATAACTAATATTTGGGCCCAAGAAGGAAGACAAATGGAGCAGACATGAGCCCAGTATACAGTGAAAAGCCAAGCTCAGTCAGACCTACAGCTGGAAGCAATTACCCATCTAAGTTCAACCTACACCATGGGACATCCAGCCAACTCAAACACGTGAGAATAAATGAAAGCTTTTAGGTTTTAGGTTTGTTACGCAGAAGTGGTTGACTGATACAGAAAGCTTTTATAAAGTATGATAATTTGCCTAACAGGAGACCTCCCAGGACGGAAGCCAGAAGTCAATAAAACCATTATTTTCAGTGTGCTAATATAAAGTAATAGCTGAGCCAGAATTCTATAACCCCAAATCTATTCCTAAATAGTTAGATGAACAGAAAAAAAAATAATAATAAGTTTACAGATGACAGGTGTTCCAAAGAAACTTCAGGAAGGAAGCATATCATCCCCAACAGGAAAGTGTGAGATGAAAGAAAGAATGCTAAGCAAAGAAATTAGAAAGTATGTAGTTATATTTCAACAAACATATCTGGCATAAAACAGTTGCTTCCAACTAACAAGATTGTTCATTTTTTTAAAGAACAGAATTAAAAATACTGGATAATATCATCCTGATGACAGTAAAGTTAAATGCACATTAAAATTTTATAAGTAATCACAAAAAGAACAGAAACAAAATATATAAATTTTAAGCCAATAAGAGAAAAAATTAAATAGGCAAAGCTAGTGAGCAAATTAAAACCTCAAATAATTTTTTTAATTTTTTTAATGTTTATTTATTTTTGAGAGAGAGACAGAGTGCCAGCAGGGAAAGGCAGAGAGAAAGAGAGAGAGGAAGACACAGAATCTGAAGCAGACTCTAGGCTCTGAGCTGTCTGCACAGAGCTCGACTCAGTGCTCAAACTCACAAACCATGAGATCATGACCAGAGCTGAAGTCAGACACTTAACTGACTGAGTCATCCAAGCGCCCCAAAACCTCAAATAATTTTTAAAGGCAAGAAAGAATAATAGAAAAAAAGGACAAAATAAAGAATATAGAAATTCCAGAAATAGACCTACGTGTTTATGGAAATTTGACACATGATATGGTGCTTAGACAACTGGTTATCCATTAGGCAAAAAAAAAACCCTGAAATTGCCTGCCTACCTCACACCATTCACAAAAAACCAACTGCCAGTGTATTAAGGACAATATAAAAGTAAAATACATGACAGCTTCATCACTGTAAGTAGAAAAAAACTTCTTAAACACAAAGCAAGAAACACAATCCATAAAAGAAAAAGTTGAAAAATTCAACTACACTAAAAATAAGAACTTCTATTTCAAACACTATCAATAAGTGTGTGTGTTGGGGGGGGGGGGGGGGACACAAGCCACAGTGGGAAAAAGTATTTGTAGTGTGTATGTATGTGTGTATATACATAACAAAGGATTAATATCAAGACAAAGAACTCCAAGAAATCAATAAGAAAAAGACAATCCAAAATTTTAAATATGTGCAGGATTTGACCTGAAGCTTCTCAAAAAGCGAACACAGTGATTAAAAAAGACAAAATGTTGTCTAGATTTATTTGTAACCAGAGCAATATAAAGGAAATTCACAGTGAGATTCCATTTTCTAGCCACCAGACTGGCAACGTCAGCTGCTGCTAAAGATTCAGTAAAGTCAACTCTTGAATGCTGCTGGTGGGAATGTGAACAGGTTACGTCCCTTTGGAAAAAATACTGGCAACAATCTTGTAAAGCTGAGCATTCACATATCCTGCTACCCATCAATCAGACTGCAAAGCTCATCTCTAAGAATCTCTTGTACAGTGCAACAGAAAACCTGTATAAGAATATTCATAGCAGCACTGACAATCACATAAGGAACATTCTAGAGCAGTGAAAAATAAATGAACCTAAGCTATACACAGCAATGTGGTCAAACCTTAGAAAAATATTCTTGAATGAGAAAAAGCAATTTTCAGATGATTATGATATGATGCCATTTTTAAAGCTCAAAAACAGTTAAGCTAAATAATATAATGTGTAGGGAAGAATATACATTAAATAAAATCATACACTTTAAGAACAAGATAATAATAAATACAAATTTCTAAATACTATTTACCTCTAGTGGGGGTAAGTAGGAGACAAAGAAACTCAGATGCAACCAGATTGGTAAGGTTCTAGCTGCTAGGTTTGCGGTGGTTTTGTGAATGTTTGTTATACAATGTATATGTATTTCATATATATTCTGTTTTATGTACCTAAGAAAATATAACAAACTGACTAAATTAATGGGATTCATAATACAATGAAGCAGAGTTCTTTCATGGACTATGAAATTCAAGACTAAGCAAATAATTTAAGTGAGGCGGGCATGTAAGGTTGGGTAAAACTGTTCAGAAGGTAATTATTAGTAATTATAGGTTGAATAAAGTCTTTGTGCTAAGGTATGAGTTACATGCTAGACAAAGGCAAGAGTTAGGGAATGTCTACAGCCTTCACAAATACACTACAAATATAGAACATTATTAGCTCAAGAAGAAGTATATGGATATGGGCTTTGACCTGATTTGAGGTCATAGAGGGATTTGGCTTCAACCAGCATCATCTGCTAATTCACAATATATGTAATGGTCACAGGGAAAGGAGCTTGCTGAATACGTAAGGACCCTCCTGGACCAAAGGGTTGGAGTCATATCTGGCTGAGATGCCAGCGGTAAGCCCCAAACTATAATAATGTCTATAATGTAAATAACCAAGAACATATAAATTTTGTCATCACTGAGGTTTCACTCTAACGAGCGGGCAAATATTTCACAATAGGCAATATAAACACTTAATCCCTCTGGGGATTTTTCCCTTCCACTGCAAAATGATATCAACAATCATATCTACCTTAGAGAATTGTCCAGGAAAGTATTTTTACAAAAAGTGAAATATACATCTACTGTACAACCTAACCATTCCCCCTTAGGTATTTACTCAAGAAAAATGAAAATATTTGTCTACACAAGGACTTGTACGTGAAAGTTCTGGCAGCTTTATTTGTGAAAGCCAAAAACTGGAAACAACCCAAGTGTCCATCAGCAGATGAATAAATAAACAAATTGTGTTCCTTCATGCAATAGAACACTACTCAGCAATGAAAAAAGAATAATGACTACTGATACATACAACAACAGAGATGAATCTCAAAACAGTTATGCTGGGGGAAAGAAGCCAGGCCAAGAAAGTGCATACTACATGACTGTGTGAATAAAAAGTTTGAGCAAATGCACCAATCTATAGTGACAGGAGGTGGATCACTGGTTGCATGGGAGTGGAGGTGAAGGAAGGACTGAGGGGAGGAGTGGGAAGAAGGTATAACAAAGGATGGGAGGAAACTTTTGGTGATGACGGTTATGTTCGTTGTCTCAACTGTGGTGAGGATTCCACAGTTGTATGCATGTCAAAGTTCACCGAATTGTACACTCTAAATATGTAAATCTTACTATATATCAATTATATTCCAAGAATCTATTTTTTTAAAAAGGCAAGTGCTGGGGCACCTGGGTGGCTCAGTCGGTTGGGCATCCGACCTCGGCTCAGGTCATGATCTCACAGTCTGTGAGTTCGAGCCCTGCATCGGGCTGTGTGCTGACAGCTCAGAGCCTGGAGCCTGCTTCAGATTCTGTCTCCCTCTCTCTCTGCTCCTCCCCTGCTCACACTCTGTCTCTCTCTGTCTCAAAAATAAATAAAAACATTAAAAAAAAAAAAGGGCAAATGCTAACAAGAAGGTATGATGGAAAAGGGTCGATTTTACTTGCTTAGAGTGGCCAGGACTTAGTGCATCTCAGTCTTTAAAAGTACACACAAGTCACCTTGTTAAAATGCATATTCTGATTCAGTAGGCCTGGGGTGGGGCTTCCCATGATGCTATCAAGGTAGGGGTATGGATGGATAGATGAATGGGTGGATGGATGGATGGATGGATGCCCATGCTACTATGAGTGAGTGTTTGGGTAGTAAGGCTCTAGAACCACTTCTCAATGTGGTTTCCATTCTAATCACCTGTGGAGTTTAAAAAAAGAAATCACTGGGGCGCCTGGGTGGCGCAGTTGGTTAAGCGTCCGACTTCAGCCAGGTCACGATCTCGCGGTCTGTGAGTTCGAGCCCCGCGTCAGGCTCTGGGCTGATGGCTCGGAGCCTGGAGCCTGTTTCCGATTCTGTGTCTCCCTCTCTCTCTGCCCCTCCCCCATTCATGCTCTGTCTCTCTCTGTCCCAAAAATAAAGAAATGTTGAAAAAAAATTAAATAAATAAATAAATAAATAAATAAATAAATAAATAAATCACTGATAACTGGAGATTATGATTTAACTGATCTGAGGTGACTCCTGGGAACTGGGATATTTTTAAGTTTCTCAGTTAATTCTAATATGTAGTCAAAGTTAAAAAGCACTGGTTTAGGCTGCAATTGAAACTGTACCCAGATGGCATCTCCACGAGTTAAGTTGTATGCAAAGAGGTACGTATCATTTTCTGTAGAAATTAATAGTCCTGACAATTATCATAACACTATGCTTGAAACAGCAGACTATTGTTTACAAAACCAAATCTGACACATATCTATTAGGTATTCCTATAGGACCACCCAACTCCATGGTTACAAATGAATTCTTCTTCGGGGCTACCTGAGGGAAACGCATAGCATTGCATGACTCCTCTCCCTTCTTGGAGATATTCTTCCCTTTCTTCCCCCTTGCATCCCCCTGAGGCCTCCTATTATCTCACAGTTCCTAAGACTCAGGGTCATGGCCTAGCATCAGTGCCAACCTGACTATTTATCCTAATATTCCCTCTTCAAATAGAGTGGGAATTTCAGGCGTGTCAGGAGACAGGGATTGTACTGTGTATGAACCAGGATTTAGTCAGGAAAACTGCAGTCACTTTACATTTCTCAAATTTGTAGGTAGAGACATACAAGGTCATGGGAAGTAATAAGAGAACAAGGAATAAAAAAAAAAAGAGAGAGAGAAAAAACTGTCACCCATGAGCTCAAGCACAATCCTTACGCTGGAAAGTGGCTATGAATCTCCCAAACTTCTGAGGTGCTCCAACCAAATAGCTCAGCCTTCAACATGAAGTGGATGGTACTCAAGGGCTTGCCTAGAAGCTGCTTGGAACCACTGTTCAAGCACACATCTGTCTACCACTGCCTAAGATAATACCTGCTGGCCTTCTTCCTCTTCTAATCTCCCACAAATGGCTTTCCTTGGCAGACCCCAAAGATGAACCAAATGGTGAGGGGATTCTGGAAAATATAGCTCCTCACATCCAGAAAGTGGTAGGGAGGGACTGCCTGGGTGACTCCCTCAGTGAAGCACCCAACTCTTGGTTTCGGCTCAGGTCATGATCTCACGGTTCATGGATCAAGCCCCACATCGGGCTCTACAATGACAGCATGGAACCTGCTTGGGATCCTGTGTCTCCCTTTCTCTCTGCCCCTTCCTTGTTGACACGTGCTCTCTCTTTCTCTCAAAATACATAAATAAATAAACATTATATTTTTTAAAAAGGGAAAGTAGTGGGGATACTGAGTTGACAACATACAATGCAGTGTAAGCTGATTATTTTCCACACTTTTCCACTTACCCTAAGCCCTTGGAAGCTCTTTTGTCTCTGATTGTTGAATTTATCTAACTGGAAGTACCAGAAAAGGTAGGAAGGGAGTGAGGCCAGGGAACCTCTTGCCCTGGGTCTCTTCCTGCCAGGTTGTCACAGGTTGGATGTGTCCCTCTCTTGGAGGTCACAGCTTCTGGCAGGAGGCCCTCTTTATGCAGCTACTTTGTCTAGCTAACAGGTAAATCCTCTCTCCCATTGTCCCTTCTGTCCTAGGGAAGGTAAAGACACAGGTTTCCCTAAACCCTGGCCACCCCTTTTCCTTTTATCAAATGCTCTTCAATTACTCAGTTTGAGCCTTCTGTATTTTTCATGCTAGGTGTCTGACTCACAGATTAAAGGGTAAAAAAAAAAAAAATGGAATGAGAAAGAAAATGAATGGGTGGAGTGAGGGTTTTTCCCAATAGGAGCATAATTTGAGATAAACACCCTTCCATCAGGGATAAAGGCATCAAGATTGGTCATGCCAAATCTTATGGGACAGCAGCAAATTTCTCCAGAAGATAGTGCTCATTGTTTATCTTATTTTGGTTTTCCATCTTGTCAAAATAGCATGATTAAAAAGCACGAGGAACTGTGACTTACGCTTCCAAATTTAGGTAGTTCCATTTATGTTTTAACTTCTATCAGATTTCTGACCATTAATAATTCACTTATTCCTTGGTTTCATCAGGACTATATATATACTTTGTGACACGGGAACAGTATAATCTGGGAAACACAAAGGCTGATTCAAAGTATAATGATTAATTTGACATCATTTAATTAAATAACACTATTTAACAGCATTTCTATTCATATGCACACCATGGTATTTTACACACTGAAAACACTGAACAAATGAGTATTTGAGAAATTAATATATGAATCAATATATAAGTAAAAGAATGTTTGTAATTGTAATGGCCCCAAAGTACAATGAGATACTGAATTATTTTATGAATCATCAAAGAAGGGCCAAACAACATACTCCACTAATCAACATATTTATTGTCAGAGCATCTTATTTTCTAGCCATGGCTACTGCAGAGGAATCGCTATACACAGAATCTGCATTAATGAATAAAATATATCTTGGAGCAGAAAAAAGGAGACAAATATTGGCAACAGAAGTAGATAATTTTTACAAATACCTTTTTTTTTTTTTTTAGTTGTTCTGAACCATCACCTTGGTTATAGAAAGGAGAGCAAACTGACTTAGACACTATGTGATGTTAAAACCCCTCTATTTAGGCACATTCTCTGGAATATTTATCACCTCTGACTCCAGTGCAGAGAAGTCATCTGCCTTGACTTGTGGGCTGATTAGAAACCAGCAGTAATGCCTTCAGAGTTGAATTCCTTTTATTAATTATTCATATTGGTATATTTTGGTATAAAGGATCATATGCATTTGAAACCTCTCTTTGAAATTAAAAATAGCCAGAGTTTTTACAAGTGTTCAGACACCTTCTATTCAAATGTGTGCCCTTCTTAAGAGATTTAAAAGTAGCACATGTGAATGAAAAATACTCTTTTTTAGAATTTTTTTTTCTTTGGATTATGTTTTACTAGCAAGATCCTTGGATATTGAACCTCTGTTCCTGGTCTTTAGAATATTTTGTCTCAACTACTTAGACTGCTCAAAAGAACTTGCTCTGGCTTAAAAAACAACTGGTAAACTTGATCATGGAAGTGCTATAGCCTGGAATTAGTATTACTATTATATTTTTCAATGGACTTAAGTAGCAGGGCATGTATGGTCTATCAGTCACTTAACATCAGTACCAATATGTAAACACTGTTGTGGGACAAAGTGAGGAAATGGGCAATGCAGTTTTGCCTTCAACAAACAATTCTTTTCATGAAAATCCAATGTCTTCTTTAAATAATACACACATTGACTATGACTTTGATCCATTAACTATCAGTATGATACACACTTAGAATGTCCAAAGATAGATAAATTTGTAGGAGATCAAACAATCATTTTGTAGATACGCATAAAGGAAAAAATATATCAACCTAAGAAGTCAAGACTTGATTATATATTTTATTTATTTATTTTCAATTTTTATTTATTTTTGAGAGAGACAGAGCACAAGCAGGGGAGGAGCAGAGAGAGAGAGGGAGACACAGAATCTGAAAGCAGGATCTAGGTTCTGAGCTGTCAGCACAGAGCCCAATGCAGGGCTAGAACTCTGAGCCGTAGTTGAACGCTTAACTGACTGAGCCACCCAGGCGTCCCAATTGTATATTATTTTTCCTCTAGATTAAAAATTTTAAATAAAATGAAATTCTATTTGCTTGTCTGAAAATGAGTAACATTCATGCCCAAGGAATGATACACTCAAGAATCAATACACTCAAGATACAAGATACACTCAAAAATCAACAATAGAAATACACTGGTAAAGGGCCGCTGGGTGGTTCAGTCAGTTAAGCAACTGACTTCAGCTCAGGTCATGAGTTCAAGTTTGACCTTGGGTGAGCATAAGTCCTGCTTCAGGTGAGCCCCACTTTTCTCTCTCTCTCTCTCTCTCTCTCTCTCTCTCTCTCTCTCTCTCTCCCCCCTCACTCACTTGCACCCTCTCTCTGAAAGAAAGAAACAAAGAAACAAAGAAATACTAGTAAAGAACTCATTAATTATGTTTACATGTGTCAAAAAAAGGGAAATTTTGTCGCAGCAGAAGGGGGTACACACTTGGAAGACAGAAACAGCACTGCATTTCCTGATTTTTAAAGCCTTTAATCTAAAGGCAGTTCCTTTCCACCATCAAACTGATAGAAACCTGCAGTGTTACTAGCTCCATAAAGAGGACAGAGTTCAGGGTAACCACAGCAACAGGAAAGTGAAGAGAGAAGATCCAGGAAGAAAAGAATCAGAAGAGATTGTCCCAAATTAGGTATAAAAATTCTGCCCAAATCTTGGCCGACCTGTAAAATACTCATAAGCGGGCCAGACTCCAAGGAGCTCAGCTAAGGCTAATAAAACTGACCTGATATTTTAGCTTCTGTCTACACAGGGAATTTGAACTCAAAGTCTTAGTTCAGTCCATTTAACTGCCTACTGGAACAATATGGAAAAACAAAAAAACAAAAACATTGTAATGAATGTAGAATCTCTACCATATACAATCACAAGGTGCTGGATACAATCCATAATCGCTAAGTTTATAAAAAATCTGAAAACTGTGGCCCACATTCAAAGGAAAAAAGTAATCATTGGAGACAGATCTCCAAAGAACCCAGACATTAAAATTATAATTTAAAAAACAGAGGGGGTGGTTTAAAGCAGCTCTTGTAACTCAAAAATGAAATATTTTAAAATTATAAATCAAGACAATAGACTGTCAAATACAATGTGTTGTATCTCCTGCCATGAGAAAAATGCCTTGGCTATGGCCTGGAAGCCTGGATTCAGAATCAGAGTACTTGAGCTCCTTGAAGTTCCAGGCCAGAATATAACAGCCAATCCCAGGAAAGCCACGCGGCCCCTTGTCTGGGTTCATGCTACCTCCTTCCCTTATCACCCCCGATTTCATTCAAAGTGTCCCATACGCCCAGCTTTGGGCACTGCCTCTCATACTCCACTCAGGGTGTGCAGAGCATGAATGGTCCGAGCTCAGGAGGAGACCCTGGGACAGGTCTAAGAAAGTGTGGGAAGCTGGCTGGGAACTTTTAGTGCAGACAACTCCAAGGCCCCGAGCACCCAGATCGTGGTGGAGAAAGAGGCACAGGCTGAGTGTGGGTGAGCATGTCCCCTGGGCTCCTCAGGCTCTTGCCTCTTAGGAAGGGACACAGCCAAGGAAGGTTAGAATAGATACTTTCAAGTGTGGGATGCAACAAGGGCCCATTTTCACAGGCCTAAAAATGACACTGGTCATAGAAAACCTTGGGCTTTGGATTAAGACAGAAGTTTTCAGTCCTGATCTTCTACTTACAAATTACATGACCTTGAGCAATTAATTTAATCTCTATGCCTCACTATCCTCATCCATAAAATGCAAATAATAAAAGCCCAAATGTTTTGCAAAACTTAAATGAGACAGTGCTCTCTGGGCACAAAATAAGCTTCCAATTTTAGCTATTATTTTTCTTTTTCTTATGTTTATTGCTATCATCACACTATTATTGCATTTCCACTGATCTGTACGATTTATGTATCTGAATGGTTTTAAAGTATAAATGATTAATTTTTAAGACTTATAGAACATCTTTTTTTTTTTTTTTTTAAAGAACCTTTGTGGTATATGAGCTGAAAGTGAGTCTTTCAAATTCTTCTTCGCTTCTGGATACTGAAAAATGCACAGGTTCTTACAAACATCCATAATGAATGAAAGTGCTTACATTCACTGAATGTCTATTAAATGCCAGGCTTTAGGCATAAAACTCTACATATTATATTTTACTTACTGCGTTTCACAAAACCGTGAGGCAGGAATTTTCCCCCTCTTATGGATGAGCACACTGAGGTCTGGAGTTTAACATGCCTATGCTCACACTGTTAACAAGCAGGCATATTGAGATTCAGATCAAACAGCCTTGATGACTTTTGATTCAAGTCATTTCAAAACTGCCACCCCTTGTTAGAAATGCCCTTTATCACACACACAATTTAAGCAAAGTTAAGCTATTCTGCTTTCAGATTCTTTCAGGTCATGATCTAAAGCCCACGGAAATGGGTAAATAATTCTGTGTTAGTTTACATTATGCTAAGATACTAATTACCTTGGGAGCACCTGGGTGGCTCAGTCAGCAAAGTGTCTGACTTTGGCTCAGCTCATGATCTGTGGTTCATGAGTTCAAGCCCCGCGTTGGACTCTGTGCTGATAGCTTAGAGCCTAGAGACTGCTTCAGATTCTGTGTCTCCCTCTCTCTCTGTCCCTCCCCTGCTCTCACTTTGTCTCTCTCTCTCAAAAATAAATAAGCATTAAAAAAAATTTTTTTAAGATACTAATTACCTTGAAATGCACAGCGTTAGCTCTATTATTCCCTACATGTACATGGATAAGGTCCAAAGACAAACTTTGGAAATTAGAAAATCATGAGATGAGTGATGTCAAGATGATGCCATAGGTTATTCCTGACTTCAGCCCCCCTCAGAAGACGACTGGGAATTACTCATAGACAACACCACCGTGAAAATCCCAGAAGCTGGGGGTGAGTCGGAAGCAACCACCTGAACCACAAAGATGGAGACAGACTGACTTAGGAAAGTAAGAAGGTCAGCTTAACTTGGAGTGCATTGCCCCTCCCCCAGACAAGCACAGCACCACACTGAGACCCTCCCCCCCTCCCCCGCCCCAGTGTACAGTTTCTCCAGTGAGGAAAGAGAACTGAGGGTGGACAATCCGGCTCCACTGTAGTGGGCTTCCCAGGAGGGCCACTCAGGACCCACCTCGCAGGGTTCACTGGGACAATCTGTGGAGCTTGACCACTGACAATCAGATACAGAGAAGCAGGGCAGGGCTTACAGCAACTAGTGCTCAGATCATGGCAGTTTGCAGGGGTGCCAAAACAGAGATCCCAGCCAGCACTCTGCTTGCTATTTGCAGAGCTGAGTCGGTAACCCCATCAGGCCGAGTCAGATACCACTTCCGCCTGACTTGGGTTCGCAGCCAGTGAGCTGTACCAGCCGTGGAGTCCACCCTTTGGCCCCACCCATGATGGGGTAGAAATCTGCAGTCCTATTCAACCGCAGAGCATAGCCTCCAGTACTGCTCCTCAGAGAAGCCTGGCCACAGACACTAGGCAGGTACCGAGTACATCCTATGGGCCACTCAGGCAGGGAGCCAAGCCAGTAGCCCTGCCCTAATGTTGAGCATGGCTTCTGGCTCCACACAATCAGGTAGTCTGGACAGTGGCCCCGAGCTGGGGAGGAGCCCAGCCTACAGTACCACACAGCCATGTAGCCCAGACTACAACCCCACGTAGCAGCAGAGCCCAGCTTAGGGCCTGCCTAATTGTCAAATACAGCCTGTGGCCTCACCCAGGTAGGGAGGCCAGCCAGTGAACCTTCTAGTTACAGAGCATAGCTTGCAGCACCCCTTCAAACAGGGAGCCCAGACATTGTCCTAACCTGACTACAGAGCACAGTCTCCAGCACCTTGAACTGCAGGGTATGGTTAGAGGCCCCTTCTGACTAAAGAACTTGGCCAGCAACTTTGCCCCAAAATAGAGCACAGTCCACAGTCTACCCAATCATGAAGCCCAGCCTGAAGCCCCACCCAACTTCAGGGCACAGCCTGTGGGCCTACGAGATCACAGAGCACAACCTGAGGCCCTCCCCAACTGAGAAACCCAGCTGTGGCCCTGCCTGAACAGAGTCTAGCGAGCAGTATCATCTGGGTGAGCCTGAAGCCCCACTCAAGCAGAACAATCTTGATTGCAGAATCCAATCAACGGTACCACCCTGCCAGGGAACACAGCCTGCAACCCTGCTGGACCAGACGTGACTAAAGAGCCCAACTAGTAGCCCCGTCTAACCACAGAACACAGCCAGCAGCTCCATCTGACTAAGAAGCCCACCAGTAGCCCTACTTGAGCATGGAACCCAGCCAAGAGAACCATCCAACTGTGAAGCCTAGCCAGCAGCAACCCCACCAACTTCCAAGCATGGGCATTGATCTTGCCCAACTGGAGATCCCGATAAAGCCCCGCCTGCCCATGAACACTATGGACCGACCCATCCAGTATGCCAAGCTAAGCTGACTAATGAAGGTCTTTCCCTTATACAGTGAACCTACAAAGTCTGGAAGAGGAGACCAAGAATATTCAACCAAGAATGCTATACCTGGAAAGGCTGTCCTTCAGATATGGAGAAAGACCTTCTCAAACAAGTAAGACCTGAGAAAGTTCACTGCCATAGCCTTAAAATAAATGCTGAAGGGTGATCTTCAAGCTGAAATGAAAAGATGGTAATTACCATCATAAAAACATATGAATGTGCAAAACTAACCAGTAAAGATAAATATAAAATGAAAGTCACATTCTGCAATGTTATAGTGGTGCTGAGTAAATCATTTACAATTCTAGTTTAAAGGTTTAAAACATATATGTTAAAGTAACTGTACCTACATTAATTCTTTATTAGATACACAATATAAACAAAAGGAAAACTATACCATCAATAATCTAAAATGTGAGGTAGGAGAGTAACAAAATAAAGCTTCTATATGCTCTCAAAGTTAAGTTATTATCAGCTTAAGACAGTATGCTATAATTGTGGCATATTTTATGCAAGACTCATAGTAACCGGAGAGGAAAAACCTGCAGTGATATACACAAAAGATAATGATAAAGACAAAAAGTTATCAAATCACAAAGGAAGACAGCAAGAGAAGAAATAAGAAATAAAAGATCTACAAAACAGTCAGAAAACAATGAATAGCAAGTCCTTATTTATCAATAAATACTTTAAATGTAAATCAATTTAATTTTCTCATCAAAAGAGAAAGGCTGGATAGATTTAAAAAAAAAATCCAATGATTTGCTGCCAAAAAGAGACTCACTCTAGCTTTAAGGACACACATAGGCTGAGAGTGAAGGGATGAAAAATTATATTCCAAAAAAATTATAACCAAAAGAAAAAGAGATAGCTATAATTTTGTCAGAAAAAAAAATAGACTTCAAGCTGAAAATAGCCACAAGAGACAAAAGAGGTCATAATATAGATAAAGTAAACAATTCCTCAAAAAAATATAACAATTGTTAAATAGGTATGCACTCAACATCAGAGTACCTAAATATGTAAAGCAAATACTAACTACTAAAAGGAAAAATAAACAGCAATACAATAATAATATTTAAGGACTTTAATACGTCACTCTCAAAAAAGGAGACATCATTCAGAGAATCATTAAGGAAAAGGTAGATCTGAACAACACTATACCAAATGTACCTAACAAATACATACAGAACATTCCCTCCAACAGCAGAATATACACTCTTCTCAAGTGCACAGGGAATATTTTCTAAGATAAATGAAACGTAAGCCACAAAACAAGTATCAACAAATTCAAAAAGATATAAATTACATCAAGTGTCTGTTCTGACAACAATGGTATGAAACTAGCAATCAATAAGAAGAGGAAAGCTTAGGGGCACCTGGGTGGCTCAGTTGGTTAAGCGTCCAACTTTGCTCAGGTCATGATCTCACAGTTCATGGGTTCGAGTCCAGTGTCTGGCTCTGTGCTGACAGCTTGGAGCCTGGAGCCTCCTTCTGATTCTGAGTCTCCCTCTCTCTCTGCCCCTCACCTGCTCACACTCTGTCTCTCTCTCTCAAAAATAAATAAACATTAAAAAAAAAGGAAGAGGAAAACAAAAAATTCACAAAGACATGGAAATTAAACAGCACAGTCCTGAATAACCAATGATTAAAGAAGAAATTAAAAGGGAGATAAAAGCATATTTTGAAAAAAATATCTTGAGACGAAAACAAAAATGGGAACACAGCATACTGAAATTTATGAGATGCAGCAAAAAACAATTCTAATAGGGAAGTTTATAGGTATACACACATACATGAAACAAAGAATTCAAATAAATAACTTACCAGTACACTGCAAGGGACTAAAAGAGGAACAAACTAAGCCCAACATTAGCAAAAGGAAGAAAACTATAAAGATTAGAGCAGAAATATACTGAACAGAGAATGGGAAAATAATAGAAAAGATTAACAAAACTAAGAGCTGATTCTTTGAAAAGGAAACAAATTGAAAAGTCTTTAGCTAGGCTAACAAAGGAAAACAGAGAAAGGACCTAAATCAACAAAATTGTAAATGAAAGAAGAGAAATTATAACTGATAACACACAAATATAAAAGATCATAAGAGACTGCTATGAACAATTATGTAAAATAAACTAGGCAATCTAGAAGAAGTGGATAAATTCCTAAAAACATATAAACTACCATGACTGAATCATGAAAAAACAGAAAATCAGTATCAAAAACCTCCCAACAGAGAAAAGCCCAGGACCAGATGATTTCACTGGTGAATTCTACCAAACATTTAAAGAATACCAATCCTTTTCAAACACTTTCAAGATACAAAATACTAAAGGGAACACTCACAAACTCATTTTGTAATGTTAGCATAACCCCTGATACCAAAGGCAGATAAGGTCACTGCAAGAAAACAAAACTATAAGCCAATATCCATGACGAATACCCATGCAAAAATTCTCCGTAAAATACTACCAAACCAAACTCAACAATATAGTTAAAGAATCACATACCAGGATCAAGAGGGATTCATCCCTGGGATGCAAGTTGGTTTAACATACACAAATCAATAGATGCAATATATCCCATTAACAGAATGAAAGATAAAAGTCCTATTATCATCTCAATCGATGGAAAAAAGCATTTGACAAAATTCAAAATGCTTTCATAATAAAAACTCTAAACAAATTGGTTATAGAAAGAACATACCTCAATATAATAAAGACCACATATGACAAGCTCACAGTACATCATACTCAATAGTTAAAGGCCATAAAATTTTCCTTTAAGATCAAGAATGAGACAAGGGTGCCACTCTTACCACTCCTATTCAGCAAAGTACGATCAGAACAATCAGGCAAGAAAAGGAAATAAAGGGCATCCAAATCAGAAGGAAGAATTAAAATTGTCTCTCTTTGAAGATGATATGATTTTATATACAGAAAACCCTAAAGACTCCACCCAAAACAATTGTTAGAATTAATTAATGAATTCAGTAAAATTGCAGGACACAAAATCAACACACAAAGATCAGTAAATTTCTACACACAAAAAGCTATCTGAAAGAGAAATAAAGAAAACAATCCTATTCACAATAGAATAAAAAGTAATAGTAAGAAGAATAAATTTAACCAAAGAGGTGAAAGATGTGTATCCTGAAAACTATGACATTGATGAAAGAAACTGAAGACACAAATAAATGGAAAGATATTCCATGTTCATGGTTTGAAATAATTAATAATGTTAAAATGTTCATACTAGCCAAAACCATTCTTCAATTCAATACAATTCCTATAAAAATTCTAGTGCATTTTTCACAGAAATAAAAATAACAGTCCTAAAATTTATATGGAACCACAAAAGACCCTGAATAGTCAAGGCAATCCTGAGCAAGAAGAACAAAGCCAGAGGTATCACCCTGATTTCAAACTATATTACAAAGCTATAGTAATCTAAACAATATGGTACTTTCATAAAAACAAATACGCAGATCAACAAAACAGATCAACAGATCTGAGAGCCCAGAAATAAACCCACACATACACAGTCAAATAATATTTGACTAGGGGTCCAAGGAAAGTTAGTATTTTCAATTAATGATGATGGTAAATCTGGATATTCACACGTAAAAGAATGAAACTGGACCCCTACACCATTCACAATGAATGGACTTTACACCATTCACAAAAATTAACTCAAAATTAAGACTTAAATGTAATACCAGAAACCACAAAACTCCTAAAAAGAAAAAAAACATACCTCCTCGACATTGGTCTTGGTAATAATATTTTGGATATAATGCCAAATGCACAAGCAACAAAATAAAAAATAAACAAGTTGAACTACATCAAACTAAAAAGCTTCTGCCATTCAACAAAATGAAAAGGCAGCCTAAAGAATGCGAAAACCTATTTGCAAGTCATATGCCTGATGACAAGTTAATATACAAGACATATAAGAAACTCACAGAAAAGGGAATTGCTGTACACTGTGGGTGAAATCATAAATTGGTACAGCCACTGTGAAAAACTATATGGAGTTTCCTCAGAAAATTAAACCTAGAACTATCATATGATTCAGCAATTACACATCTGGGAATATATCCAAAGGAAATGAACATCTTATGTCAAAGAGAGAGCTGCACCCCTATGCTCATAGTCACATTATCTATAAATAGCCAATACATAGAAAAAAAACTAAGTGTACATCAACAGATAAATGGATAAGGAAGCTGTAATATGAAAACACACACACACACACACACACACACACACACACACACACACACAGAAGAATATTATTCAGCCATAAAAAAGAGAAGGAAATTCTGCCATTTGTGACAATATGGACAGACCTTGAGGGCATTATGCTAAGTGAAATAAGTCAGACAAAGAAAGACAAATGCTGTATGATCTCACTTACATGTAGAATCAAAAAACAAAACAAAAACCTCATAGAAAAGACATTAGACTTGTGGTTACCACAGGCGGGGTGGGAGGGAGATTGAAGGTGGTCAAAAATTATAAACTTCAGTTATCGAGATAAGTACTAGGGATGTAATATACAATATGATGACTATAGTTAACATTGCTATATGGTATATTTGAAAGTTGTTAAGGGAGTAAATCCTAAGAGTTCTCATCACAAAGAAAAAAACCTTTTTCTTTTTTTGTATCTATATGAGATGATGGATATTAACTAAACCTACTGTGATAATCATTTCACACTATATGTAAGTCAAGTCATTATGCTATACAGATTAAACTTATATAATGTATGTCAATTATATCTCAATAAAATGGGGGGAAGAAAAATTAAAATTAGAAATTCATACACCCAATTGTGAAAATAAAGAAATAATCTGATTTTAAAATGGGCAAAAGACCTGAATAGATATTTTTCCAAAGAAAATATACAAATGTCCAGAAGGTACCTGAAAACATGAAAAGATGCTCAACATCACTAATTACCAGGGAAATGCAAATAAACAGAATAGCTGTTAGAATAGCTATTATCAAACGCACAAGAGGTAATTAGTGCTGGCAAGTAGATGGCAAAAAAGGGAACCACTGTATACGGTTGGTGGGAATGTAAATTGTTACAGCCATGTGGAAAACAGTATGGAGATCCTTTAAAAAGTTAAAAAATAGAACTACTATATGATCCACAATCCCATTTTGCATACTATACATATCCAAAGGAAATGAAATCACCATCTTGAAGAGATCTCTGCACCCCATGTTTATTGCAACATTATTTACAATGGTCAAGATGTAAAAACAACTATGTGTCCATTGACAGATGAGTTGTAAAGAAAATGCAGTGTTTACATCTACAATGGAATGATATTCAGCCATAAAAATAAGGAAATCCTGTCATTTGCAACAACATGGGTGGACTTTGAAGGTATTATGCTAACTGAAATAAGCCAGACAAAGAAAGATGAATACTGTATGAACTCATTTATATGCAGAATCAAAAAAACTGAACTGATAGAAACAGAGAATAGATTGGTGGTTGCCAGGAGCTGTGGGGTAGGGAAAAATCAGTGAAGGTTAGTCAAAGGGTCAAACTTCCAACTTTGAAGAAGAAAAAAGTTCTGAGGCTATAACATTCAACGTGGTGACTCTAGTTAATAATACTGTATTGTGCACTTGAGATCTGTTAAGATAGCAAATTTTAAATGTTTTTAGTCACCCACAATTAACATAAAATAGTGACTATGTAAGCAATGGATTTGTTACCTTATTGTGGTAATCATTTCACAATACATACGTAGATCAAATCATCTCATTGTAAACCTTTAAACTTATGCAATGTTATATGCCAACTATATCTCAATAAAGTTGGAAAATTAAAAGTTAAAAATGGAAATCATGAAGAAAGTACTTTAAAAAAGAGGTATGAAAAGGTATAGACAGAGGAGTGAGAAATGAGTATCCAACTCACATCAATGTGAGTACCTCTGCAACTATAGATCAACGTACATTAATTGTGACCTTAGCAGGGAAATAAAATCACAATTAATGCAGTATCCCTCTCAACCAACCCACCCCTCTCTCCCATGATACAAGTATTTTTCAATCAAAATCTCCACATCAACAATCTCCTCTTGCAATAAGATTTGAAGAAGTCACTACTTCTGGGTAGCTCAGTGAATGCAGCAGTGCAGAGAGGAACAGGACCCAGAACTCTCCAAAACAAAACACAAGAGGCGCCATATCACATCTAATCCTCTGTTACTTGCAGTCTAACAACCTAATACAGCTTGTCTTCTTTGTTTCTTTTTTGGTTTTTGGTCTGCATACCTTGCTAGGTCTTCTACTGCAAGAATTTTGACTTAAACCTTTGTACCGTGTATGGCTTTTTGGCATGTCCATTGAATAGCTGCATTGATACTTAAAAAAACAAACAAAAACAAAAACAAAAAACCAAAAAACTAAGTGAGACAAGCACTTAGCCAAATAAAAAAATCAAAAACAACTACATCTGGTCTACTTTCCTGTTCCTCTTGGCTTTGATTTTCTAAGAATTCTATTTACTCACTTCCTTGCTTACTGGTTTATTTCCTTTCTCTCCCACTATATTTTATGCTCTAGGATAAGAGACATCTGGCTTATTTACTTTTTTATAACTTTTTAACACTTATTTATTTTTGAAAGAGAGAGAGAGAGCATGGCTGGGGGAGGGGCAGAGAGAGAGGGGGACACAGAGTCTGAAACAGGCTCAAGGCTCTGAGCTGCTGGCACAGAACCTCACACAGGGCTCAAACCCATAAACTGTGAGATCATGACCTGAGCTGAAGTCGGATGTTTATCCGACTGAGCCACCCAGGTGCCCCAAATCTGATTTATTTTGTTCACCATTGTGTTCTCAGAATATAATATAATGACTTTGTTCGTAGGGAGCACTAATCACATATTTATTGAACTAAGTGAATGGACAGGTAGCCGGACGGATGGATAAAAGGGCTCTGACACCATTTTCTGTACACAGATTTTGGAGTTCCCTTAAACCCAACCACAGGAGCATACTAGAAGGAATGTGATGTCTCATTCAGCCACCTCTGGCTGTGGGTGTGGCAGAGTGGGAATTTTTCAGACAGAAGGGTATTTAAGAACTATTTTTAGGTTTACAGGAGTGAGAAAGAGCGGTCGGGGCTGATGACCTGACAGTTGGGCATCTGCATTGTCAAAAGAGGCCTTCCTTCAAACCACTTCAAACTACTCATTTACTAAACCAACTGTGCTGATATGTGGCTTGTGAAGCCTTGACTAATTTTTTCTTCTTCCTACATTTTGTTAAAGTTGTTTAATGAGTGTGCTTTTTGAACTGGGGCGGGGGGGGAAATAAGTCATAATTTTTCAGAGTATTTATCGAGCACCTACTACATGTTCAGCTCTGTGACAGGAAGAATTGGGAAGACAGAAAAAAGCAAGAGGCATGTTCCCTGGCAAAAAAAAAAGAGCTCACACTTTAGTTCTAGCCTCAGAATGGTCCAAGGCTATATTTAGTTGTGGGTATTGCCAACATCTCTGCAGGGCTGTTACCCTCCTCATATCAGCATTGATCTAAAATTGATTCAAACTCAGTTTGGTAGTGTAGGGGCGGCAGAACCCAGGCAAACAGCCAAGAAGTCTCTCTCATATTTGCAAAACTAGAAGGCAGACTCCTCAGATTTGTAAAGAAAATCTGGGACATATTACTTGCTGATCCTAGGAATAAAGAGAGTTCTTAGAAAGGGATTATGATGATTGATGGTTTTTTTTTTTTTTTTTTAGAGATGGGATTGCTATTTCGTTTAAAAAATATTCTTTGAATGATATTCTCATTTTTCAAGTGAAACTTCATGTTAATTCTTGTTGAACTGGCAGTTTGAAAATCCATGGCTCATTTGATAAGAAAGCTGTTCTGCCTACAGTGGCTGCTTGGTCTTAAGAGTAGCAGAAACTGTAGGGTTTCTAGGGAGTAACAAGATGATACACTGCTACTTGGAGAGAAGGAAATACTGTTGGAAAACAGTGCAGTCTTGACAATGAGCTTTCCACTTGCCAGTGGTGAGGGAACAATTAGATGCCAGCAACTTTAAGCTACTGTTATTACAAGGGACAGGACATTTCTCCTGTAGCAGCTGCTAACTAATGCTTCAGAAGGCTACACTGATTTGAGTGGATAATATCAGCTCAAAGAAAGATGTGAAATATAATAACTGATCACAAAAACAGCTACAGAGAGACCTACAGCATCCTGAGAGGTGGTCTTGACAAAACAGTTTGCATCTTCCAAAATTAGGAAATAAGTCGATGTAAAAAAAATAAAATAAAATCTACCTATCAAGGTAAAGGAATAGGAAATATAGGTCATTCTTTCCATAGCAATTGAAGAGTCTGTTTTATACAACACTGTCTCACGGTCCTCAAGAAAGACGAGCAAAGGTAAGGACATTTTCAATATATGATAGCAAATTATGACAGCAAAATCATGACTTTATCTCAGAGGAGAAATCATGCCTTCTTGTTTGCACTGACATTAGGATCTCTCTGTGGGTCAAAGAGCAGAATTGGTCCATTTGAGTATACTTGTAGAGCACATTTATATCTATAACACCAAGAATTCAGTCTATTTTGCTTCTCCTCATGCTGTTAAAATGCACTTTTTCCTATGCACTAGTAGCTAGGCATTCATATTAAGCTCAAACATTATGGCCAACTTCAGTTAAAATAAAATTAAATTAAAAAGCCATGCAAGATTTTTTTTAACTGTAGACAAAACCATGGTTTTTTTTCTTTGTTTTAGTCTTATAAAATGGGAGGAATAGTTAATAATAGAATGATTTCACCTGAAACTTATTCTATTTTTAATATATAAGACCCAATTAGAGGCAAGGAAGGATTATTGTTTTGTTTTGTTGTTGTTCAGCTGCTTAGTGTTTTGATTTAATTTAATTTGGAAAGAGATTAAGAAGAGGCAATATAAGAATTTGGATCCCTAAAAACACATAAATGTTGCCTGCTGCATGGGTGCAGGGAGAACCTCTGATCCCCCTAATCCCAGGAAATAAATTATTAGCACTTGTCAGACCAAAATGGAGGTCTTCCTACCTCCAGAGCATTTGACCATTCGGCCTCCTTCAACACCTGTTTCTAAAAAGGATATATCTATTTTTGTGCCTGCAAATGTCTACTGAGAGCGCCAATTCAAATAATTCAGATATTCTAATGTCTGCTCTTAGGGGACATAGAAAGGAGCAGTTTTCATTTTCAGTTTCCATTGCATATTTTTTCTCCACTCAGTGTTTTTGAGATCGGTAGGCAGTCTGCAGGGCATAATCAGAAATGAACACCCGTCCAAAATGTGGAGAAATGCATGTTGGATTAAGGAAACAGCACTGGGAATATCTATTGAATTCCCCAGCATTTAGCATTGTGTAATTTTTCAATAAGGAATGTGTATTAGGAATCTGGAAGGCCAGAATCCCTCCCCCCAACACTCCTTTTTTTAAAAACCATAAACAGAGTTCCCTTTGACTGACTTTAGAGGGGCTTCATGAATAGAAACCAAAGGAGATCAATGTTGGCTCCAAATTCTAACCATAAGGATGGTCCAACATTTGCATTTATTCAGCCTCGCCTGAAATCTTTGGTTCTGGAAGGAAAAAAGAATTTGACAATCTGGTTAACATCTGGTTTTCTGGCAGCAACTTAAAACTTTGCTGCAGTTCTCGGTTTTAAGACATTGTGGAACTCCCTGTAGATAGTGCCTGATCTTGGAAAGTTTAATGAAGCAGATGGCTCTCTTAAATAGAAAATCTAACTGCAGGAGGCAAGCACCCAACAGGCCCCCACAAAGGAGCAATTGTTCTCTTCCCCAACACCCACTCTGCCAAGACCATAGGAAATCACTTTACAATTCGTTACTAGCTTACAACAAATAAAATAATATTTCAAAACCAAAGTAGACCATTTTAGCTCTTTATCTCATTTCCCAACCCCTTGGTTGATCACCATCTTCTATAACTCATTCTTAGAGAAATTCAAATCTCTCCCCCATCCAGAGTCTTTACCAGGATAAAGATTTTACTTAGTTTCATTTTCCTTCAAAACAAGGGAGCATCCTTTTAAACTTCTGTTTCCCAGAACCACTTTCTACACTAAGATTCTGTATTTTTTTTCAATTATTTTCATTAATACATCAACAAATCCCTCACGGCTTAGGATGTACCCATCGGGAAGTGCCACATAATTAGATGTTCTGTAGTAAATAAATGCCCTCTGTTCATGACTCCCTCTAGAACTTAAAGGAACAACTTAGCAACTGTGATTAATACCTTAAATCAACCGCAAATACTCTGAGCATCATATTTTTTCCCCTAAATGGAGGTGAAGAGAAGAAATATTCCTCTCCATTTGGTACAATAATGAAATTCTAGTATCTACAGCATGAGCAAAACTTTTGTAGTCTGTTAAGAAGTCATTGTCTAATTATTTAAATATTTACTGAGAACCTATATGGCAGGAACTATGCTAGTTGCTGGGCATACAGTAGTAAACGAGACAACATGGATCCCATCTCATGCAGCTTACAGTCTAGTGATTTCCCAATTGCTCAACCTTATTCTACCACAATACACATGGTAGATGAAGTACATGTTTGCACACATTCCCAGAGGTGAGGTCAAAGTTATAGGCAATTCTCACCATGCTATCCCAAACCCCACTCATTCTGTTCCCACTAAGGAAAATATTGGAATGCAAATGAATGAGAGTGAGATTATTACAAACATAACTTTCAATATACTCTTCATTTTTAAAAAGGCCTCCTAAACATTAGATTTTTATGATTAATAATAAATTATTGGCAACAAATCACTTACCTCTCATAAATTATAATAACATTCCAGAATATCTACTACATTGGGGTTGAGAAACACAGTTCTAATTACTATTTCTTTGGAACTGTTTTGTAGGTTACAAATCAGTTTTAATCCCAATATCTCATTCAATTTTTATAACTTTTTAAAAGTCTCATTCAACTACACAGTAGCTAACTCTCTTCCATGGTCTTCTGGTTCCAGACCACATGCCCTTACCACTAACATGGAAGATAAATACATGTATCTTCTGGGTAGCAACCAAATACATGGTGGAGGCTTTGCAAGCATAAAGACAACTAAAACTGGCATCAGAGAAAAGTGGAGAACAGAATTCTGAGGAATTTGATGGCTCAGTCTACATGCTGTTATCAACTAGGTCTGGAGCATTTTATATAGTGCCCAACTTGGTCCAGATTAGCACATCTACAAGTCAATCATGTCCTCTCTTTTTTCCAGTTCACTGTTAAAGTATGTGCCCACCTCTTCCTCTCAGGTCAACAGCTGGCTGAATTGATAGCAAGCTTCTCTGAGTACTGCTAGTTGGAGGGGCAGGGGACATGAGACCCAACCTAGGCCAATCGATTCTCATTCTCTAAAATTTGAGTGTTGGATGTGTCAAGACGTGTAAAGTCAGGGCTGAGGTGGCCATGTTCAAGGCATGAAATATGAGGAGCAACTACAGAAGGCCAGACTATAAAAAGAAACAGAGTAGGATAAAGTAGAAACATAGACAAAAAGAGAAGAGACGTCCCTAAGAGAAAGAAAGACCTCAAGAAAATAAATGCTTTCACTCCCTGGGCATTCCCATTTGAGTCCCTAGTCTTCCATGAGGCCAAATTTTATATGTCTTATCCTTGAATTCTTAGCCACTGGGGTATTTACTAGGAGACGAGTAAATTTCCTTTTTTTCTCTTTCCTCTTCTTTTTCTTTAAATTTAATTCCATTGGAGTAGATTTCTGTTTCTTATAACCAGCAAGTAGTTAAAGCTATATATAAATGCCTACTTTCCAGACTAGCTAGGGTGGAAACTTTTCTTTTATTCTCAGCTTCCAAACATTAGGAAAACAAGACCATTTGGAGGTAGAGTCCATATCCACTCTTATGATTTGAGATAAATATGCCCTCCCAGAAATTTTTACCACCAGCACAGATTTTGTTGTTCTGCATTCCGTGATCCCATCATCTATCTATTAGTCATACTTCCCAGGTTTACAGCCTCCTCATCAAACATTTGAGATGAGCACAAATCTTTTTTTTTCTGATTGCTCATTATCCTCTCTTTACCTCCTTAGTTTTAATCCTTATCAGTTTCATTCTCTCATTCTCCCCTACTGCCAATTTTAGTAAGGAATGTAGGGCACCATTTACTCTGTCTCATATCATTATACTTCTGCTTATTATTACAATAGAATTCTAGGAATCGATATTAACTCTTGGCCAATATAAGGAAGAACTGAACTAGTGCATAAAGCAGATATAACAATGACACTATGTTAGTCTGGACACTTGCTTCAGAAAATAGAGTCCTATTCAAATTGATTAAGGGAAGAGAGAAATTCATTAGCTCACATGACTGTGGGAAGGACAGGAAAATAAGTGCTGCGAGGACTCTTTCATAGTCAGAACAAGAGTAAGAGCAGTACTTTTAAAGAAGAGGAAGTATGCCAGCTTCTGGGTAGATACCCAAAAGAATTGAAAGCAGGGTCTTGAAGTAATATTTGTACACCTATGTGTGTACATGCTATGTTCATAGCAGCATTACCGACAAAAGGCAGAAGCAACCTAAATGCCCACTGATGGATAAATAAACAGAATGTGGTATATGCACACAATGGAATATTATCCAACCTTATAAAGGTTCTGATGCTATATACTACATTGTATGTAGTATACGACATCATACGCTACAACATAGACAGACCTAGAGGACATTATGTTATGTGAAATAAGTCACTCACAAAAGACAAATACTGTATGATTCCACTTACATGAGGTATCTAGAGTAGTCAAATTCATAAAGACAGAAGTAGAATGGTGGTTTCCAGGGGCAATGGGGAGTTGTTTAATGGGCACAAAGTTTCAGCTCTATAATATGAAAAGAGTCCCAGAGATTGGTTGTGTAATAGCATGAATGTATTTAAACTACTGAACTTAACTCTTAAAAACAGTTAAGGGGTAAATTTTATACTGAGTGTATTTTACAATAAAAAATGAAGTTAAAAATTCTTAAAAAAAAAAAAAAAAAAAAAAAAAAAAGGAAATATCATTCCCAGAAGATTGATGGTCAGATGAAACAATCTATGACCAATACGGTTACAAATGAGGAGAAAAATTATTCATCCCCTTCCTAATTGGAAACACCTTTGAGGTAGGTGAATGAACAAAGGAACTATGGTGTTACACTAAGGAACAGAAGGAGCCTTGTCTAGACTAATTGCACACAATCAGAGTGGGCAGGAAAGAAAAACACAGCAAAGCTACCAACAACAGCTTCATGCAGATTTATGGCTTACAGCCATAAGCCAGGAACCATTGTTTCAGCATATGGAAAAAGAAGAGAGAGATTAACATCGTGTTGAAATTGCAATCAAATCATGTTGAAGCTGAAACAAAAGAAATTGATTTCTTTAATACATACTTGTTTAAAAGACTGAATAAAAACCAAATGCAGGATAGCAATGCCAAGTAAAGTTGAAGACATCCATACTCTATGACTCAGTAATTTCACTCCTAGATACACACCTTAGAGAAATTCTTACCTATAACTACCAGGGCAACATGGACCAGGAATCTCTCTAGCAATGTTACTTGCAGTAAGAAAAAACTCAAGATCAACTCAAAATGTCCCTTGAAAGGAAAAGGGCTGAAGAGTGGAGGGGTTTTTTTTTTTCTTACAATGGGATACTGTGTGGTAGTGAAAATACATGAACTACAGCTCCCACACTAACAGGGATGGATATTACAAGCATAATGTTAAAATCCTGTGTGCTCTAAAATTACTTATGGAAACACACAAAGGAAAGCTTTAAAGAAAAGCAAGAGATGGTAACAACTTTCAGAATAGAAGTTATCTGTGAATAGACAGATGGGAAGGGTAATAGAAAGAGACACACAAAGGCTGTAGAAAGAACTGATAATTTCTTAAGCTGGTTGGTAAATACACAGCTGTTCAATCTACTGTTAGTCGAAACTGTATACACACGTTACACAGGTGCATTATGCAGTTTTGGGAGGGAATACAGTTTATACCAAAATCTATTTTAGAAAGTTAAATAAAGAGAATCTTTTTCACATGTCTCACTGTATTGATGCTGTAGGACCAAATTATTTCATTTCGAAGACGCTGGTCTCTAGTGTGCTTTGGAAATCAGCTACCCGGTATTGAATGTGCAATGCACAAGGGTAGATTTTATTTTGCATTTGTCTCTTCAGAGAACTTATGTTTTTATATTCTCTTCTGACACTTGGAAGACAGAAGAAAAAAACATAATGGAAAAGATTAACAGGGAATAGAAGTTGACATTTGAATGCATTGCCCAATAGACAGGCAGAATTATATGCATCTGCACAATTCACAATGAAGTTTTACATGAGCAGCTGAGGAAAAAATAAATAAATATAGATCTAGAGATCTGATTAAAAAAATACGTCCTTATTTCAGTGCTTTATTGCTTGCAATGGGTGGTTCAAATCACAGCTCCTGGTGGGTTACATAAAGCCTTACCCCATGAGTGAAAATATTTCTGATTAGAACACTCCCCAGGTTACTGACTGTGTTCTGTTTATTCAGCTTATTTCAAACATTTGCAGGGGAGGGGGCACAAAATTTACACAGAGAAAAAGGATGAAAGCTGTGACGTGGATTTCTGGTTTGACTTGGCAAATTGGAGCAGGCCCAGGGATATAATATGCAGGTCTTAAAGTTTACAGATACTGAAATTGTGTTTGTTTCTCAACCAAGTAGAGAGAGGTAACTCAATGCTGAAATTTTTGACATATGGTCCCAGACTTGATGACCTTTGCCGGAACTTAATATGTGTTTTAAAAGGTCTCTATGCAAGGGGATTTAAAAAAAAATAAGCAGACTAGTGGCTTATATCTGCTATTCAGAGTGACGGGCATCTTTACAAAATGTCCTTTATCAACCTCTCTGACCAGCTAGAGCAGTTTCCTGGTCATTCCATTCAAAAAGGAGCATTTTCTCCCACAATAGAGGTAGGATACACTTAATAAATAGTCTCTGGGCACTTTTTGTTTTAAGTCAGAAAAAGGTTCCATACACAGAGGGCTATCCTCTAGTTTTTTTTTTTTTTTTTCCTTTCAACAGGGAAATAGAAGCAGGAAAATATGTGGGGGATATGGTTTACACAACATCTGTTCCCTCTGAGTGTCTCTGCGGCCACAGAGAATTGTCCAAGAATATTGGATACCCAAGGGAAAACAAAATTGGTGACCTCACAACAATCAAAAATAGAGAACACATACAAAATAGCATGTGTAGGAAAAATTAATTTGAAGTCCATGTTCTTTCTGACAGAGCCATAGGCATGAATGAACAATAGCACAGGAAAAAAATAATGCAGAAGAATTATATAGATGAGCTTCACTGTACAGAGTTTTAAAAAAATGTCCAACTATGGCAAAACAAAACAAAAATCAATCCAGAAACTGTCCAAAACCACAGTCCCAAATCACTAATGTGTTTGGGTTGGATTCCAGGACCTTTCTTTTGGAATCACTATTTGACACTCAGGGAACATTGATTAATTTCTCCTTAATACAGTTGTGCACAGTTAAGCTCCCTAAAGTGTTCACCTAGAAATATATGTGGACACAGATGAGGGAGCAGGCCTGTTAAAGGTAGTGAGACAAACTTTACCTTTGTATGTCCCACCTTACCCAAGAAATGACCTGGAAACAAATTCTACTTAACAGAACTTTTTTTGGATGAAATGAGCTTATCTACTTGGAAGCTCTGATCAAGAGGGTGAAGACAGGAAGTGATCCCCTGGAAAATATATCAGAAATGATTATGAAGAACAGTGGTCAGAGAAGATCAGAAAAGAAAAATTTTCCTAGTCAATAAGTAATTTTAGACATTATGATCATAACAGAGTTTCAGTGTGTTATTTCTTACACCAGTGTTCCACCCAGCAGAGACCTTCCCTAGAGCACAAAAGTGCTATGGAACAGCAGAAACTAATGGAGTGGATATTTTTAATTAAAAGTTTTTGTACAACCTCTCGGCTCTCCTATTGTTATTAGAGCATAGAGAAATATGAGGCACCGGAGCGGAAGTAGTTTAGCGACAAACTGTGAAGTCTCAACACCCATTCTTGTTGTGTCCAATTTTTCTTTAATGCTCCACACATCTACCATAAGAGAGACATCCTCTTTCCTCAATTCCTTCCATTTGCCAAAAGATAAGTGCCCGAATGGCCCACTGTTCAATAATGGGTCTCTGCTACACTAATTTTAAAAACTACTCAATCCAGGCACTGAGAACAAATTGATTTCATTCCAGGTACCAATCCTAACTGATTGGTAACACCTGCTGGGGCATGGATGAGCAAGGATCCCAAGGCCCTATTGAGATTTAGTGGCAAAGAGTGCTATGGTTGATCAGCAATGTCTGCCACAGGTCAGGAGTGGGGGACAAGTAGCCTACATGCCATGCATTTCTCATCCTTACAGGACCCTTATGTCACTCCTCTTAAAGGCTACAGCTCTTAACCTTCTTTTAACATATTTTCATGAGACCAGTTCTTTATCCAAAAACTTAACTCTGAAAGGAGAGCTCAGCCCTATAGGCACTTGATGGGGGAGAATATATGAAGTAGGTTCAACTCTGCAGAATTCAATTCACCCTACGTAGAAAGCAACTGCAACGATTTAACAAAGAAGGAAGTACAAGATTCATACTTTCCGTATATCTGTTTTAAATAATGGTTCTCCAACCTAAGTGTCCATGAATAGATGCATAGATTTAAAAAAAAGATGTGGTGTGTGTGTGTACGCGTGTGTGTGTGTGTAATGAAATATGTGTGCGGCAACATGGATGGACCTAGATGGTATTTTGCTAAATGAAGTCAGTCAGAAAGACAAATACCATACGATTTCACTTATACGTGGAATCTAAAAAACAAAACAAAGGAACAAACAAACAAAGAAAGGTACAGAGAAACAACTTGACGATTGCCAGAAGGGAGGGAAGTAAGGAGATGGGCAAAAGGGGTGAAAGGGAGTGGGAGACACAGGCTTCCAGCTATGGAAAGGATAAGTCACAGGAATGAAAGGAAAAACACAGGGAATCGAGTCAATGGCATCACAATAGCATTGTAGGGAGACAGACGGTAGCTGCAACTCCTACAACTGTGGTGAGCACGGCATAACCTACAGACTTGACCAATCACTATGTTGCACACCGGAAACTAATGTAACGTGTGTCAACTATACTTCAGTAAAAATAAGGTAAAATAAAATAAAATTTAAAAAACAACAAATAAGGGGACGCCTGCGTGGCTCCGTCACTTAAGCGTCCGACTCTTGGTTTCAGCTCTGGTCATGATCTCACAATTCGGGAGTTCAGGCCCTGGTTTGGGATCTGCGCTGACAGTGCACAGTCTGCCTGGGATTCTCCCTCTCCTCCTCTCTCTCTTCCCCTCCCCTGCTTGTTGTCTCTCTCTCTCTCTCTCTCTCAAAATAAATAAATAAACTTTTAAAATAGTACATACAGGGGCGCCTGGGTGGCTCAGTCTATTAAGAGTCCAACTTCAGCTCGGGTCAGGATCTCATGGTCCGTGAGTTCAAGCCCCACGTCAAGCTCTGTGCTGACAGCTCAGGGCCTGGAACCTGCTTCAGATTCTGTGTCTCCCTCTCTCTCTGCCCCTCCCCTGCTCATGCTCTGTCTCTCTCTGTCTCAAAAATAAATAAAAGCATTCAAAAAAATTTTTTAATAAAATAATGCATACACACATACACACAGCTTCTCTTCTACTAATAGTCTCCTGAAAGAAAACCAGCACAGTCCAGGCAGTATATTGACATGGTGGAAGAGAGCCGTGTTGACCTTACAGGTGTGTAAAGGTGGGAGGAGACGAAGTCTTAGAGCATGAGATCCTGTCTGGTGCCCATGAAAACACAAATACATAAAATTTCACTTCTCTTTATATAGAAGTATTTATATTTATAGTTAAGATGATTTTGCATTTTGTAAATGGGGCCTCTCTAATAAAACAAAGAGGGGTCAGGCCAAATCATTGCCATGAATATAGAAGAACACCAGATGACCACAGCACCGTGTCATGCTTTCAGAGGAGAGGATGACTTCCCAACCTTCCCATCCCAGCTCCCTTCCCTCCTCCTTGCAATAAGGCAGTTATGAAGACAAGTGAAAAGGTGGAATTGCTTCCTGTTGTAAACCTTAAATGTCGTTGGCTCATTTCTAGTATGGTCTAGAGGTTATTCTCGCCCACCCTTCTCAGGAGCTATAAAATTTTCTTTTGGCCAAGAACTACTTTTAACTTCTGAATACGTATCTACCTCTTCTTTCAATTTCTATGGCTAAACGTTCCTCCCCTCCCCATACTTTACTTAAAACCAGTATTTCTCTCCTTCTAAATTACATTGGCTCTAATAAAAATGTGAATAAGGCTAAAATTACTGCAGAGCCCCTTACTCATTTTACTGGATACCTGAAGACCATCAGAATTCGTATAGGCTCAAGATCCCCTTCTAAAAGTTAGTAGTAGTGAAGTCTACTGGACCTGAGAGGCCTCCCATGTTCCTCTTTTCTGATCTCATTCTCTTAAACATCATAAAACCTTACATGAAGTCTTTATTAAAGCCCTTCTAATGTATCAGTAAACTAGAATGTTTTCTCTCCTGTTGCTTTGAAAATAAGGCATCCAGGGGCACCTGGGTAGCTCAGTCATTAAGCATCTGACTTCAACTCAGGTCATGATCTCACAGTTCATGAGTTTGAGTCCCACATTGGGTGAGCTCGAGCCCTGAGCCTAGCTTCTCTCTCTCTGCCCCTCATGGGATTCTCTCTCTTTCTCTCTCTGCCTTTCACTAACTTGCACCCTCTCTCTTTCTCAAAAGAAAAGAAAAGGAAAAAAAGAAAAGAAGATAGACATACACCCTCATCCTAGAAGATCCTTAAGAAATAATTTTGATCATAATCTTAGACTCTGGGATTGAGAAAGTTTGTGTGTGTGTGTGTGTGTGTGTGTGTGTGTGTGTGTGTGTGAGGTGGGCACCCTTCTGCCCCACTTAAAAGGAGATTACTCTTCCTTTTAAGTAAGATGTCTACTCCACCATGTCTAAGATCAGCCCACTGCTAATTATCAGAGCTTTATGGTGGAAGAGGGCAGGCCTCAGCAGTCAGGACCTCAAGAAAAGTGACCCAGGATAGGTTTTTTAAGGACAGCCAAGCAATCAGAAGTCCAAATGCTGGGGTGAATTGTTGTCCACATATTTGTCACACAGAAGGGAAGACAGAATTTAATTGCTACTCACCAAAATCCTCCAATGAGATAATTGTAAAGTGGTCTGTTCAATAGGGAAAAGCAGGAGATAGCTTTTTTAGGAAAAAGGCCAAACACGTTTATATGATTTAGAAGTCCCTCATGATCTTGTCACTCTCTACCTATTTTCCTTATCTGCTAATGCTCTCCCAATACACATCACACACACAACAGTGAGCTGTTTCCATTCTCTCATGACTGACACTTCGCAGACTCTGTTCCCCTTACTTGGGCAGCTGGTATCTTCTCCCAACTAACCACTACTCATTCAAGAACCACATTCACAGGAAGCCTTCCTGACCTTTTTCCCCAGGCCTGGTCTTTGTATATGCACCTCTAGAGCTCTCTAATAATTTAGAGATCACTAGGTGCTTTTTTCTCTCTGAACTCAAAGAGGATAGGAACCATTCATCTTTTTTTTCTTTTTTTAAGTTTACTTATTTATTTTCGAGAGACAGAGAGAGAGTGTGAGTCGGGGAAGGACACAGAGAGAGAGGGAGAGAGAGAATCCCAAGCAGGGCGCAGAGCCTGATGCGGGCTCGATTTCACAAAGCGTGAGATCATGACCTGAGCTGAAGTTAAGAATCAGATGCTTAACTGACTGAGCCACCCAGGTACCCCTTTTCTCCAGCCCTAACCCAGAAGTAAGTATCTAACAGACCTGAAGTAATATTTAACTGAGGAAAAAAAGTATAGCTATTTAGTGAATAAAAGTATACATGAATAAGTAGATAGTTGAATCCAGAGGACAAGATAATGGAAGATGTTCTTACAGTGAGATGGGCTGCACCACAGAGAAGGACCAGGAAACCCATGTTGGACCAAATTCTGTGGTAAGGAATTTGTAGAAAGAAATTCTAGTTCCTGGAAGAGTTGGGGTAATAAGCAGGGCTTCAAAGAATGACAGAGCAGAAACTGGAATTCTCAGTAATTGGAGAATGGGAGAGAAAAGAAGTTGATCATAAAGTTACAAGTAGCCAGGGTGGCGTTCCCCTTGGGGAACAGGATAAGGAGTCAGTCATAGTAAACTCAATAATAAAAGTCATAGCAAGAACCCAGTGGATGGAGAACTGGGCTGCAAGTTCGGAGTGACAGCAAGGACTAGACTGACTGGAGGCTGTGCTGGTAACTTATACACCCTGGGCCCCTGATGTACCTTCACCTTTTTAAGATTAAGAGTAGGTCTACCCTCCAGAGCCTGAAGTGAGACCACAGTTAGAAATGTGTACTGACATTGCTCAACCTCCTAGACCTGGTGGATTTAAGGACAAACAGTCAAGAAGGCCATTAAAGCTTTTATCATGGTTTACTGTATCAACATCTTCCACACCCATTCCTATTAGCCCAGAATATGGTTAGTGTTTTTATTCTCATTTTAGTGGATATTCGTTACAATTTTCCCACTTTGGAAGCTGCTCTTCCTCTCCCTCACAGGGCCCTGCTTCTACCAGGACAAGGGTGAACATGTGACCCAGACTGGCCAGATTACCTCATCCCTTAAGCAAAGTGGTTGTTCAAGGATGGGCACCAGAGCCAGGTAAGGCTGACCAGAGTCCCCCCC
>NW_024412430.1:9208924-9265250 GCF_014898765.1 Herpailurus yagouaroundi | reverse complement strand
TAATGGAAGCCTAGACTAGATCAACCAGTAGCCAGCCATCTTTGCCTCTTCCTGGAAAAAGTCCTCTTGAACATTAAACCAACACAGAGGAAAGCAGAGCTGAGGGACAGCAGTTCTCACTGGTGTCAATGACATCCCTGCATCTAGTTGTGCCTTACTCTTGGATTTCTTGCTGATACAGTGATGACACATTTTATTTTCCCTTTAACTAAGCTGTTTTGGGTTCTTGTTACCTGCTACCAGAAAAAAAATCTATCAAATATTCTCTAATAAGATAACATACAAAACATCTAGCAAACTATCTGGCCCAGAGTGGCTCTCATATTAGCTCCCTCTGCTCCACCCACTAATCCTGATGCCCACTTTTCTTCCTTGAGCTAAGGTAGCCTTTCATCAACAATATATCTGTGTTCAGAACTCTCTTGTGCAGGGAAAAATAAAGAGTTTTAGAAAGGAGAGACACCTGGGTGGCTCAGTTGGTTGAGCATTTGACTCTTGATTTCGGCTCCAGTCAGCCTCTGTGCTGAGCATGTAGCCTGCTTGAGATTCTTTCCCTCTCTCTCCCTCTCTCTCCCTCTCTCTCTCCCTCTCTCTCTCCCTCTGCCCTTCCCAACTTGCACATACTCTCTCTCCAAAAAAGAAAAAAGAAAAAGAAAAAGAAAAAAAGAAAGGAAGCCCCTACTCTCTGCACCAATTTATGTTTTTTTTAGATCATGGAGAGCTCCATGGTCAGAGTTAATCCCAGGCACCTAGATTTCATTAGGAAAAGATAAGAAATTGATGATTCTCCTTAAAGAAAATATTCCTCCAATATTTTTATGCACACATTTTCCTCTACCTTTCAACATTTTTCAAGTATTTGTTTCACCCCAAAGGGGTAATTTTCCTGATTAGATTATTTTTGTAGTTGCTGTCCGAACTAGATGAGTTAAGGTAAGTAAGAGTTCTAAATAATAATCACAGCTTCAGGATCCAGAGTTTAGTAACAACTAACAGACTCAGGTGCAAAAGATTTTACTAACATTTTACAACCTGGTCTCCCTTTTTTAAGATAAATTTATTATATACAAGTAAATATGTAATCACATAAAGTTGCATTCATTTATATTGCTGAGTAAAATAGATGAACATAAATAGAATGAGGCTAAATCACAATAGTAACACAATATGTGGAACCCATTGCAACACCAGTCTTTTTATTCCTTGAAATGACCCTGTTAGAGACTCTGTTGCACAACGGATAGCCCAAAAGACTTCTAAAATAGGACCCTGTTAGAAATAAGAATAATCCTAAAATAAGTTTCTTCTAACAGTAAATTTTCTTATGTATAGAAAACAATTAGAACAAAATTAGTGTAGGGGGAAAAAAACCTCTGGTAGGTATCACAGAAATAAAAAAAAATCTATAAGAGTTTTAAAATAATAATCTAAGAGGCATGTAATACTAGATACCTATATACCAGAAATGTCACATGATTCTTTACAAATGAACCATAGACTAATAATATAATAATATTGTTAGCTAACTCAGTAATATATATATTACTAATATATGCCAGGTGCTATTCTGAGTGCTTTACATAAAATTTATTTAATCCTACCAATATTGCCATGGGATAGATACTATGATTATTTCCATTTCACAAATGAAGAAACTAAGGTTCAGAGAAGTTAAGTAACTTTTATTTATAACAATTAGATCACACAGCTACTTGTTGGCACAGCTAGTTTGTGAATGTGGAGAATGAGTGTGAACTGTAACTTCACAAAGGGAGATAGTTCCCTAGACTTGAACGGATGGAAGACATCATGGGGGGGAAAGACCTGAGAGAGTCCTCAAAGAATGAGCAAATCTGACAAGAAGGCATTAGAAATGCCCCTGGGGAGGGAAAGTGCATTATGTGATGAGAGAACAGTGACATGACCATATGGCCTGAGGACAGATATCATATCACCGCAAGGCCAATGGGAGGGTTGGGACCAACCATTTCCTACCAGTCTGTGGCACACAATAGATGCTTACTAAATATTTTAGAATACATGAACGATATCAGATGTGGGGAAGTAATTGCCATTAAGGCAAACAGGTAAATTAGAATCAGATGATGGAGTCTCTTTGGAGGAAGTCTAGCCTAGCAGTTAAACTCAGTAGATCAGCTTCAAATTCCAGCTCTGCCACTTATGATCTGTATCACCTTGAGAATATTACTCAAATTCTCTGAGCTTCTCTTTCCTTCTGGATAAAAGGGAAACCATGGTATCCACTTCACAGGGTTATTGTTAGGATTAAGTAAGATACTGTACCTACATAGCCCCTAATGTCTGGTCAATACTGAGTAAAGGGTGGCTGCTTTTGATTGGCAGGCAGGCCAAGTACTTTACACATCAACTATTGCTGGAATGAGCCATTGAGCTTCCGAAGGGATGTAAATAATGAAGTAAGAACTCAAAGATTAATCTAAATCAGCAGAATGAAGAGAATGGGGGATACACAAGGGAAGAGAGGCTGCTATTACAATAAGCCATTACAATAGGCTATTACAATAGTCCAACCACGAAATAAGTGTCTCAATCTGTTCAGTGACAGAAGAAAGAGGAAGAAAAACTGGTACAAGACTCGAGGTTATAACAATTTTATGTAATTTCTCCTCTGTCATGTATTGGACTAATATTTCAGGTTATTAAGTAAGGACTTCCATGAGAAATAAAATCTCATCATAACTCTTAAGTGTTAAATTGCTAGCAAAAAAAGAAGGGTAAAAATCAACAAAAGAAGACCTACACAAAATATTAATAATATCTAATGTGCCAACCCATCTTTTTCACTTGTGGGCTCATCTATTTCGATCAAATTACACTATTTACACCTAATCCTTCACCTTGGTAGCATGCAAAACTGTGGCAATTTGCATTTGTTAACATGAATTTATTGTCCCTTGTTTTCTAATGATATATTATTTTAGAAGGTTTTATAGTCTTATGAAAAATTACTAGTTTGGGATCAGAAGAAAGAAAATCATCTTTGGAGTTTGAAGCCGTGGGTTAAATCTGTGCCAGTGGAGAGAGTACATTATAATTATAATGCAGTTAGTTTTGGGTTACCTACAGTAGCAGTGTCGGTATAATTAGCTCTGTCATATGTTAAAAAATAATTTTGTAAATTACTCATTTAATTGTTTTCATCATGGATATAGAGACATTCTTTAATTAGGCATGAGTCAACTAACTGTTTCACAGGTTAATTTACTGATATAAGTTTATACCAGAATCAAAGTGCAACCCTGGAAGATGCTTTTTATAAACCTTCCAACTTGGCAAGAATGATCCGAGTGCTACTGCTTCAACATGAACGCCATATCCAGCATGCAATGAACTACTCTTGCCAAAGTCAAATGGAATAATACATGAGAGGGCGCCATTTTCTACCTAAGAATCCACAAAAATATAAGGCACTTCTTGTAGATCTTCCTGTCAAGTACCAAAGATATATCAGTACTGCTAACCTATCCAGAGATAAGTGACATTTTCAGAACCATCCAAATGTAAACTAAGAACTAGGATAGGAATTCCTAGTTGCCCATCAGCAAGCTTGCTCCATCCATATTTTTGTAATCAATAATGTTGACAATAGCCCCTTCATATGGGTGAACAAGCCACCTGCCATCCATACTCTCCTGTTTCCCTCAATCTGCTCTTTTTTGTTTCCCTACCTTTGTGCTCCAAAAACTTTTTTTTTCCAGTTGAGTTTTAACAAGTTTGAGTTAGAGCATTACAAAGCAGAGTATGGGCATCTTTCCCATTCATCATATTTACCTACATAAACCTGATTTTACTCCTCTGTGCATTGACCAACAAGACTGAAGTCCAATTTCCTCAAGAAACTTTTCAATCACTTTCCTTTTGGGTTCATCATCTCTGTCATTGCATTAAGATTTACTGAAGAACAGGGGCACCTGTGTGGCTCAGTTAAGCGTCTGACTTCAGCTCAGGTCATGATTTACAGTTCACAAGTTTGAACCACACATTGGGCTCTGTGCTGACAGCTCAGAGCCTGGAACCTGTTTCAGATTCTATGTCTCCCTCTCTCACTGCCCCTCCCCCTCTCACTCACACACTCTCTCTCTTTCTCTCTCTTGCTCACAAATAAATATTTTAAAAAAAATTTTTTTAATTCACTGAAGAACAAAATAAGACACAAAACAGCTATCTGCTAGGTCTAAGGAGAAATTTGCCAATCTAATAAATAAGGATCTAATTAGACTGATAGCCATGGCCGAGGTATAATTCTGGTATTCTCTGCACAGAAATTTACCTTATGGTTGCCAAATAGGAAAAAGAAGGGAAAAGTGTATATGTTTTGGAATAAACTGGCCTTAGCAAGTTTCCCAGAGAGAAGTATACTTGGACCCTGACAGACCTAGTCACAAATGAAGTGTCCAGACCAACTGGACGAGATGGTGCAATCCTCCTTTGAGATACCTTCTCTAGCATGGGATTCATCTACTGAGGAGTTACTGGGCCACAGCGGTTCCACATGGGTGGGGGAAGGAGGCATTTGGAAATATGTGGCACCTGCTGTGGCTGACCTGTGACCTTGAGGCAGGAGACAAGGACAGTAAACATCATGAATGCTTTAATGCAAATGCTTCAAATCATCTTCAACGATTTTTACTAATAGGATTATGAAAAACTATGTTACCTCTTGTATTTTTAAGTCACCCCCTAAAAATTGTTATTAGATTAAAAATGTTTAATCATTGCTAGAAGTGTCACTCATGGCACATGGTAAAATGCATATGGGCTTAATGTGTTTTTTTCAAAACCGTAGAGCAAAAGATTTAGCTCATTTGATTTAGGGAAAATATCTGTCACAGAACCAAATAGGTAATGGTGATCCTTGTTGTCAAAACCACCAGCCAAATTAGATTTAGGTTCCATTCTAAAAAGCCAGATTTTCTTTTTTTCTTTTTTCAGTTTTTATTTATTTATTTATTTTGAGAGAAAAAGAGAAAGCATGAGCAGGAGAGGGGCAGAGAAAGAGAGAGAGAATCCCAAGCAGGCTGTACACCACCAGTGCAGAGCCTGATGTGGGGCTCGAACCCATGAACCATGAGATCATGACCTGAGCCAAAATCAAGTCGGACACTCAACCAACTGAGCCACCCAGGTGCCCCCATTTTCATTTTAAGTGAGTGTGTCCCTACATGTGCCTGTGACAACCATCTCACTTGTGAATTCTGATTATAAGATAGAGAGGGAGGAAGAGACGTCACAGGGACTCACCATGAGTTTATTGCTTAAATGATAGAGCCACCCCTTCACTATTTCTTATCGAAACTTCCCTTGACTTGCTATTATCAGTCATTCCCTATGGAGTCGTATGTTCTCACTTGTCTGTTGATTTGGCATCCAGAAGTTTACAAATTTAGGGTCATTCGTGTCCATAAGAATCAAGAGGAGGAAGAGGTTTGTATTCCTCTTGTAAAATGGGAGAAGTGTAAGGGGACAACACAATGCAGTTTTGTCCAAAATAATCCCAGGGCACACTTGTTGCCTTGGTATACATTTGTTTATACATTTTTTAAATGTTTATTTTTGAGAGAGAGAGTGAGTGGGGGAGGGAGAGAGAGAGGGGGGACAGAGGATCTGAAGCAGGCTCTGCAATGACAGTAGTAAGCCCCATGTGGGGATTGAACTCATGAACCTCAAGATCATGACCTGAGCGAAAACCAAGAGTCAGACACTCAACTGCCAGAGCCACCCAAGTGCCCCAGCCTTGGTATGATTATTGATAGTGCCCCCCATTCACTCTCAAAAGTGTTCCAGTTTGATTGACAAATTATATGGTAACCCAAAAAGAGCAAGGGCGGCGGGGGGGGGGGGGGGGGCCGGCGGGGCAGGCACAGGCACCGAATCTCAGGTACATCAACATTAGCAAAAAGTACTTACAAATGTTAAGAGTCTGAGACGTCTTCGTGCAGCCCCAGTGTGGGTGAACCCCATTGTGAAGACAGCTGCCTTTGAACACTATTTTACCTGAGCAGAACTTTTGCTCTGAAATTTTTCTACGTGGGGCCTAAAATTATAAACAACCTAAGCAAATGCCAAGGCCAATTATTTATTTAGAATCACTTGGAAAGCACTCCGTTGTCTTCCCTGTGATGAAATCATCCCCAAAGTCAGATTTTGCCAGAACCCCCGGATGTCAGGGTCATTCCAGACCCAAATACCCCCCATTCAATAATGCTATCTATAAAGGCCAAGTAGCATTCCCTAGGTACTTGTTTTTCAACTGCTCCTAGGCAGAGTCCACCACCAAAACCCACGAGGATCCCCCTCCCTAGAGACCAGGGCTCCTCCCTGGCACAGAGTTCAGGAGCTTGAGTCTCCCATGTGTGGAGAGAACGTTCGGCATCCCCAAGTACCTCTGCCAAAATGGAGATAGACAGGAAAGAAATGCTGGAAAGTCCAAACCAAAGTTAGCATACCTTGGTCTGGAGTTTCTTCATTTTTGCCACAGAGCAAAATGGCCCCCTAGATGAGATGGTTGGTGATGACAGAAAAGCAACTTCAGATCCAGAACAGTCTTCCGTGACCTTTGTATACCCACCGCAGCCTTCTTGCCTGTCCCAGTTTCATAGGATGGAGCTCAAATAAATCATCAGGAAAACAGATTTGAAGCATAAAAGAAATAAAGATAAATTCAAAAAAAAGGAATGTTAGTTACATTATAAAATTGTTGGCAACAACTATACAGGTGCAGCCACCAGAAGACACAAACTAATGAAACTTTAGAAGACTGACTCTTCACACCCATTTGCAAGACTATGTTGCAATATTATAGCATCTCTTCCCATTTGGTCTTAGCGTCACGGTGAGAAAGCTTACAGGACCACAAGGCACAGTCCCTAGACAGAATCAAAGCTATATTTGAGCTCAAAGAAAAAAAGGCCACAGTAAATGACTTTACATTATAAAGAAATCATAAATGAAAATGGTCTGCTGATAATTCCTGGCAGACTCCCTAATTTTGTGCATGCATTTATATAATTATACAGCCTCTGATTATTAATGAAAAAAATGTATCTTACATGAAAGTACCATTATATCCCCATAGTAGTTAAAAATGGTGATTCTACTCGGGATTGAACAAATACTTGAAGACATCGTATTTCAAAATTCCTATAATGTAACTCTACATAGTTTATTACTTGAACTACTGAAATCTTGATTCTATGCAATTGTTTTCAATGTCTGCATTAGGAAGACTATGGCATTTTGAAATCCAGAAAGGACAGTCTGTCATCAACATTTAGAACACAACTACCATACAGAGAGCTATATAAAGCTGGGATATTTTTTAAACATTATTTTTTATTTATTTATTCTGAGAGAGACAGAGACAGCACAAATCGGGGAGGAGCAGAGAAAGAGGGAGAAAGAGAGAATTCCAAGCAGGCTCCACACTGCCAGTGCAAAGCCCGACACGGGGCCCAAACTCACAAAACCACAAGATCATGACCTGAACCGAAACCAAGAGTCAGACGATTAACCTACTGAGGTACCCAGGCACACCAGGCATTTTTTTTTTTAAGACTGGGGTTGGGGCAATGAAAAGAAGACTGTGAGTGACCAAGAAGTGGAAGGCAGAATCCCTGACAAAAAGATGTGAAATCTACCTATAGCCCCAGACCACAAGGTCACACAGCAAATACATATGCAATACAACCCTAATAACTAATGTTCATTTAGGTCATGTAGAAGGGAGGTGTAGCTCTAAGGTAGGAACAATAACAACAGGGGGCAGCAGGTACTGTGTACATATGGTGACTGGCTCAGTCTTAATCTGCAGTGTGTAGCTGAAGAAACAAAAACTCAGCAAATATCCATACATAAATGGTTGAGTTAGAATTTTAACCACGTCTGCCTGACTTCTCTGTGTATGCTCTATTAGGCAATACTACCTACCCTATGGATGAGTGAATTTTAACCAGGTAAGGGAAGAAAAGACATACCTTGGCAGGATTGGCTTATGTGATACAGAAGCTGAATGTATATACCTTTGGTAGGTTGCAGCAGCTGATTGGCTGGAGTTATCACTACAGTCAATGAGCGCACATTGCAGGAGTAACAGCTGACCTGCCTATCACAGACAAGGTCCAAGGTGAATCCCCCCAAATATCTATCCATGGCCTTGCCCCCAGCATCGGCTATGCGTTTGGAATCACCTGGGAAATTTTTTAAAGCTATAAGTGGCTGAGCAAGACACCTAAGAATTCTCAATAAACACATCTCGAGTGGATCCTGATATTAAGGTGATTTTTTTTAATTGTTTAGGTGAGGGGCACCTGGGTGGCTCAGTCGGTTGAGCATCTGACTTCGGCTCAGGTCATGATCTTGTGGTTTGTGAGTTCGACCCCCACGTCAGGCTCTGTGCTGACAGCTCAGAGCCTGGAGCCTGCTTCGGATTCTGTGTCTCCCTCTCTCTTTGCCCCTCCCCCTCTCATGTTCTGTATGTGTCAAAAATAAATAAACATTAAAAAAAATCTTTTTAATTGCTTAGGTGATTCTAATATACATCCAGGGTTGAGGCACACTGACCTTAGCATAACATTTTTCAAACCATGGTTCACACTATGGTCTCAGAGCTATGGTTCTCTTGTGAGTTTTCTTCAACCTGTGATTGCTGCTACCCCTTGTTTATAAGAAAATCTAGTTTGAGATAATGTGTGATTGAGTTCTAAATGTATATTTAATAATTCTAAGTCTGTTTTATCATCATTAAGCTGTGCTACAAAGAACTCCCCAGTGTCCAGGTTCTCCACCAACTGAACAAGTTGGGTGGTCATCTTTGCAGCATATCTAGGAGGCACCTTGCAAGGTGTGCTTTTTCCAGGAGGAGGCCACATTGTGGAAATGGGGGTAGGAATGGTCTGTATACAAAACACAAAGAAGGACACACAACTAGACTAGTATACCTTATTCACTCTCAAGAAATCACTAATAATATGTCAAAAGTCCACAGTGACACTTGCTTGTTCACCTCCCTAAAGAAATTTTTCTATAAATCACTTGAGTGGCACCACTCAATTCATCAAGCGTGCTTGGCTTTTCCATATGGAAGCTCTTAAATAATGAGGTGAACGAAAAAGAGAACAGAATTATGTGCTTTTATATGGATTGGTGGCTAAAATACCTGAAGATTTATGCAAAGAAACACATTTAAGAGGCTATATATTTGCTTTTGCTTTTACTATTCTGAATTATGGGAAACTTGGTTTCTATAAGCATAATACCAAAGCAACAATTTAACTACAGATTCTGATGGTATGTCTGGCTGATTAGAAATTTCACTCCTATTGCTAAAAATAATGTAGATGGGAAAAGGGCACTAAAGTAGTAACAGCCACAAAGGCCAAGCAAAGAAATATAAAGAGGAACCACAGGGTTACTTATTTCTTGCTACAATATTAGACTCATTTTTTGTCTCGAGAACATCAGCCTGCTTTTGTGGTTCTGTGGGCTGCATATCATTGACTTAATAAATATAGAAAGTATTGTCCCAATGAGTGACAGACAAGGAATTGACAATCTCTTTTTTTCCTCTGAAGCTTGATAAATGTCATATGCAATGCTTTGACTGTGTTCTACTCACTTACCTTTCAAGAAAGATATTTCATTTTTTCTTAGTGTTCAGTGCTCTACATTTAATAAGAAAGATCCCATCATTGAAGGAGATTTTGCCAATAAAAGAACTATTCTCTAGCTTCTGCTTTCCAGAAATTTCTAGGATCTTTTTAACCATATGTTTCATATAGTATCTTTTAAGAAAAAAGTCAGATGTGGGGCACCTTGGTGGCTCAGTCGGTTAAGCACCAGACTTTAGCTCAGGTCATGATCTCATGGTTCATGGGATCGAGCCCTGCGTCCAGCACAGAGCCCTGAGCCTGCTTTGGTTTCTGTGTCTCCCTCTCTCTCTGCCCCTCCCACTTGTGTTCTGTCTCCCTCTCTCTCTCTCAAAAATAAATAAAACATTTTTTAAAAAAATTTAAAGAAAAAGTCAGATGATATTTTCCATCTTCTCTATTTCCATCTTTCTGATATTTTCCATCCACTTCTCTATTGTGCTGTTTAGTATTTACTATTTTTTAGAAGACCCTAACTTAGCTTGAAGTTAAACCTGCAATTTTAATATACCACCAATAGGTGGCAAGGCTGCTTACATCATACATTTCAAATCAAATGGTGCATAGCCTACCACAAATATGGATGACTCTAGTCAGATCTTCCTCATAAAAAGATAGATTTAGGGGTGCCTGAGTGGCTCAGTCAGTTAAGCATCTAACTGTTGATTTCGGTTCAAGTCATGATCTGACAGTTGTGGAATCCAGTCCTACATTGGGCTCCCCAATGGGTGTGGAGCCTGCTTAAGATTTTCTCCCTCCCTTTCAGTCTCTCTCTCTGTCTCTCTCTCTCTCTGTCTCTGTCTCTGTCTCTGTCTCTCTCTCTATCTCTCTCCTTCCCCCCTGGCCTTTTCCCCCACTTGCTGCCCCCCACTTTCAAAAAAAAATTAAGAACAAGTGTTCGTAAGGAGGTGGAGAAAAAGGAAACTTGTACACTGTTGGTGGGAATGCAAACTGATGCAGCCACTGTACGAAATAGTATACACATTCCTCAAAAAATTAAAAATATAATTACCATACAATTCCAGTAATCCCACTAACAGGCATTTACCCAGAGAAAATGAAAACACTAATTTGAAAAGATATATGCACTCCTATGTTTACTGTAGCATTATTTACAATAGCCAAATTATGGAAGCAACCCAAGGGTCCATCCATTGATGAATGGATAAAGAAGAGGGGTGTGTGTTTGTGTGTGTGTGTGTGTGTGTGCGTGCGCGCACAGTGGAATATTACTCAGCCATAAAAAAGAATAAGATCTTGCCATTTGCAACAACATGGATGGATCTAAAGGGTATATAATGCTAAGTGAAACAGAATCAGAGAAAGACAAATACCATATGTAAGGCTGCTTTTAGACAAACAGGCTTGAGTGACAGAATGTAGAAAGGGCCCACAACAAGCACCTGGTTGAATACAGACAGGCCCATCAGGATCCTCACCTCGAAATATCCATAGACCCTAACTGACCAATGGGCTACTTACAACCAGGCACAGTTACCAACAAAGAGAAAATTCCATACCTCACCATACCTCCTCACCTTCCCCCTTTAAAAACAGCCTCCACCCATTGCCTCATTACAGACAGCCTCTCCTCTGCTGTCCTGCTGTTCTGCCCACTGCTCCCTCGCAGTATATTCAGTAAACTTCTATCTCCTTTATTCTGCCTCAGGTGAATTCTTTTCACCACCTGTGCCACTGGCTTCCACTCGATCATGGCACCACATTTGGGGGCCCCTATCCAATCGGGAGAGACACCACACCATATGATTTCACTCATATGAGGAATTTAAGAAACAAAACAAATGAACAAAGAAAGAAGAAGAAAAACCAAAAAAAACAGATTCTTAAATACGGAGAACAAACAGAAGGTTACCAGAGGGGAGGTGGGTGAAATAGGTGAAGGGGATTAACAAGCACACTTATGGTGATGAGCACTGAGTAATTTATAGAATTGTTGAATCACCACATTGTACACCTGAAATTAATGTAAGATTGTATGTTAATTATAATTGATAACAGTTATTAAAAATAAATAATTTTTTAAAAGATAGATTTTTCGGGGCGCCTGGGTGGCTCAGTTGGTTAAGCGTCCGACTTCAGCTCAGGTCACGATCTCACAGTCCGTGAGTTCGAGCCCCGCGTCGGGCTCTGGGCTGATGATGGCCCAGTGCCTGGAGCCTGCTTCCGATTCTGTGTCTCCCTCTCTCTCTGACCCTCCCCCGTTCATGCTCTGTCTCTGTCTCAAAAATAAATAAACGTTAAAAAAAAAATTTAAAAAAAAAAAAAGACTTTTCAAGTCTTTAAAATTTAAATTTGGCAAATTAAAACAAAAGTTTCCATTAAATGAGCATCATTTTAAAAGTTGGTATTCTAGGGGAGCCTGGGGACTCAGTCAGTTAAGCGTCCGACTTCGGCTCAGGTCATGATCTCACGGTCTGTGAGTTCGAGCCCCACGTCGGGCTCTGTGCTGACAGCTCAGAGCCTGGAGCCTGCTTCGAGTTCTGGGTCTCCCTCTCTCTTTGCCCCTCTACTGCTCATGCTCTGTCTCTCTTTCCCTCAAATATAAATAAATATTTTAAAATTTTAAATAAATAAATAAATAAAAGTATTCCAAACTTTTCTTAGCTTGTAGGGAAATGGTCCTCCAGGAGAGTCATCTTCAATTTTCAGTGTGGTTTAACACCCAGCTGGCCTCAAGTGGCTTCTCCTTCTTGGCCAAGTTTCTCTTTCAATTAGCCTTTAAAAGTCTAAGCACCTCACACAGGTTATGTACTTAAAATGCACCACCTTACTTAACTTTCCCGTGTTCGTAAATTCTGTTCGTGAATTCCGTGTTTTCTTCATTTCTTTCTTAGCTATTTCATTAGAAATGGCTATGAGGAAAATAATTAAAGAGAACCCAACCATCTGGCCTCTAGATACCACTAGCTTTCCTGAATAGAAAGACACACAGTATTGTTAGCAGCCACAGTCACTGTCTATTCAACTTATTTCTTAAACTCAAATTAAACTTTAAGTATAATACATCTACTTCTGAGATATCCTTTCCCAGATGCAAAAGCTGCAAGTCAACACCATTTCCAGAGCTATTTGCTTAAAGGCCCTGAATTTCTAACACTTACATGCATGTTGAACAGCATTATTAGAGGCATTTTATCAAACCCCAAATGGGTCTCACTGTTCCTTCTGTAGTATGTACAGATGGGAAGAAAGCGAGCAAAATTACAATATCCCAAGCCACAGACTAAGATTAAACTAAACCCATATGAAAAAATAATCTGAAAAATACCTGATTCCCAGGTCAGTTGTCATGAAGATTAAGAATAATGATGGCAGGCAAACATTTCTTGAGCATATAGTATCCATAAGCTCTAAGATCATCTGAACTTCCAGAACCTCCCCAAGCAAAGTTTAGAATGCAGTCTACCTTCTCTTCTAGTACTTGTATGTCTAAAATGGAATTTATTATATCGCATTGTAATTGTGGGTCTACTGGTAGTCTGGAGCTACTTGATGTTAGGAACCCCAAGATCACAACAGTTTGCTTTATCTGCTCTCCTGGAATACTACTAAACACTGTTTGCCTCACAAATTACTCCATTCTCTGTATACATCTGGCTTAGCCCATGTAATTCCTTTTATTCATAAATTTATATATTTTAAAAGTCTGAAATTAGCACATTTTAATAGCTTATGCCTCTCCTCTTAGCTGTTTTTTATCTCACTCTACTTTTTTTAGTATTATATCAAGACGCTGTGTGTTACGTTTACTTTGGGCTGTCTATATATTTAATCATTCCTTTGGCTTGTGAAGAGCCCCTGAAAAACATCAACGTAGGTACAAATGACTGACTTTTATGTCATTAAATCTTAGCACTGGCTCATTTATATATGAATATTTCTTTGCTATAAACCATCAAGCTCCAGGTCAAGATCTTCCTCACCACCTAGAAACCATTTAGACCTTTTAGCTCAACTTTAAAAGCATGGTGTTTTAAACGGCCATTGTTAATGATGGCAGTAATGACAATGAGTGACAATAATGCTGAAGAACTGACCTCTTATTTTTATTACTCAGGAAATATCATGAAAATTTCCCTCCATAACTGTTATATCCACGTTCATGATATAGGATTATTAGACCAGCCATGCTACATGTCAGCTCTGCATTAACCTGTGGTGTGCTGGACAAAGTAAACTTCTAGACAATCCAGTCTTAGCCATCCAGGCTAATTTCTTCCCCATGAAACCCTCTGTTAAAATGCCAAGAAAAAAAAACAAAAAACAAAAACCTATCGTGTGGGGGTGGGGAGTGGGATGGAGGTGTACTTCAGAGCAGAGTGGTGGCTCCTGAAACACTAAAGCAGTAACTCCTAGACTTGACCTAGACATGCCTGTTGAAAAGGCAGATCGCAGGGCCCCACCTCTGGCAATTTTCATTTTGCTCCCACTTTGATAAACACCTATAGAGACAAGCTGCAAAATGAGATTTGAGCAGGAGGAAATCTACATAAGTCACAAACCAAAATAGTCATCTTAAAAAAAAAAAAAAAAAGTATGTGATGAGGGAGCGTGGGGCAAGCCAAGGGCAAAGTACAGGCTAAGAGTTTCTCAACCCCCCCACAACCAGGTGGAATATGTATGATATTCCTCTCACACTCCTGGTTACCCAAGAACAAAGGAAAGGGGTTTAAGTGTTTGCCATGGTGATGTGGGAAACTAAGGCAAATGAAAAATTAAATTCCTGGGGCACCTGGGTGGCTCAGTTGGTTAAGCATCCAACTTCAGCTCGGGGCATGATCTCACAAGATAATGTGGTTTGTGGGTTTGAGCCCCACGTCAGGCTCTGTGCTGACAGCTCGGAGTCTGGAGCCTGCTTCAGATTCTGTGTCTCCCTCTCTCTCTGCCCCTCCCCCACTCAAGCTCGCTCGCTCTCTCTCTCTCTCTCTCAAAAATAAACATTAAAAATTAAAAAAAAAAGAAAAATTAAATTCCTTTACTGCCTACAGCCCATTGATGAGTCCCTGAAACAGGCAGCGTAACCTCCCTCTAGGAGCTCAGCTGCCTCAATGATTGACACTTTGCTAGGGGCAAAAGAGAATCTTGGCTTAACATTATCCTAAATCCTAGGACCTTGTAAGTCTACTTTAACATATAAAAATTCCTTTGGAAACTTCCTTTATCTCAACTCCCCCAAGATATATGCTGGCAATCATACTCCTATCTGAAGGGTCTCATGACTCAGGTTTTACTAAACAGTAATAAATGGCATTTTCTGAACAACACCTAGCCCCTCAAGGTCCTGGAAACCCTGCTTCCAAAATTCCTGAGAGACTTACTCTATCCCTAACCCCCTCCCAACCTGAAGGTACAAAACCAGTTCCCCGGCACAACACCAGTACAGCTCTTTCTGCCCACAGGTCTTATGCTGTAGTTTAATAAAAAATCACCTTTTTTGCACCAAAGACATCTTCAAGAATTCTTTCTTGGCCATCAGCTCTAAACCCCCCAACACCCTAAAGCCCCATCAGTGTGTTCCAACCCCACATTCAGTTTTAACTTTTCTATTTGGTATAAACTCTGTAAAAGGTAAAGTCATGACTGACAAAAGGTGGGCAACAAAAGATCGGCCTGAAGAAAACGGTAGCCATAGTTGGGCAGCTTAGGCAACTCCTGTTCAATAGTTTTTGCTGAAAATCAGTCACCTCAAAGGGACTTTCTCTTCCAGTGCCACCAAATCATATGGTGCCCAGAAAACCTTTTGCCTTTGAAATTTTTGCCTCTCTGCAACAATACTGATTTCCATATTTGCCAAATTGTCAATTTAGAACTGGCAAGGTCTTTCGATGTTTACAGTTTTCCCTCCACACGGGAAATATTCCAAGACCCACGGTGGACTCGTGGGCAGTACTGAGCCTTATATATATATATACTATGCTTTTTCCTATACATATATATGTATGCTAAAGTTTAATATATAAATTAGGCACAGTAAGAGATTAACAATAATAACTAATAATAACAATAACAATAATAATAATAATAATAAAATAGAACAAATATAGGAACATACTATAATAAAAGTTATGTGACTATGGCCTCTCTCTCTCAAAATATCTTATGCATCACACTTACCCTTCTTGTGATGATGTGAGATCCTAAAATGCCTAAGTGATATGATGAAGTGAAGTGAATGGTGTACGCATTGTGACATAGGTTAGGCTACTGTTGACCTTCCGACAGTAAGTCAGAAGGAGGATCATCTGCTTCTGGACTGCACTTGACCCCTGGTCATTTAAACTAGGGAGGGCAAAACTGTAGAGAAGGGAGACTATTATACAGAGACAGGTTTTGCTAGTGAATTTTAGCACACATCTACTGTGCCCAAAGAGACCCAAGAAAAATTGAGTCGACCAACGAGCACAGGGAATGGGTAAATAACTGGGCTGTTTTCCCCCCAAATTTCCAACTCACATATATACATAACCTGAGGTCCACACAAGTCGAATCCTTTCAACCATGCAAGTCAGGAAGTTTTCTCCAGTACTTCAGAGACTTATTTAAAAGAAAAAGATAACTTTGGCATATGTTTTGTTTTCTTGTACTAAAACCAAACAGCACTGTTATTTTAGCAACTGTATTCATATCGAAAGAACAACTTACAACAGTTCCTATTGTATTAGCTTCCTGAATCATCCTCACTTTCAAATATCTGTTCTGTGAATAGCTACATAGCTGAAAATTTTGCTTTCAAAGAGACGCTCAGGAACTTTGAGGTAAAGAAAGAGCAAGTCCTACACTTGTGCCTGTAAGGTGTAAATCTGGTGACTGAAACAACTCTAGGGCAATGCCCAGGTCACAAAGATTCCTAACTCTCAACACTTAGTCAAGACGCTGTCAACAAATCATTATCCTAATGTGATTAGCTTTAAAAACTGAAGGCAACTATTTCCACTAACCTCAAATAGTTAGTTTATTTAACCAAAGATGCTTGTGCTGTTTGTCACAATAATGTGATTTTAACTTCATATAGAAATCTAGGGGCACCTGGGTGGGTCAGTTGGTTAAGCATCCAACTTTAGCTCAGGTCATGATCTCACAGTTCGTGAGTTCCAGCCCAGCATGGGGTCTCTATGCTGACAGCTAGAGCCTGGAGCCTGCATTGGATTCTGTGTCTCCCTCTCTCTCTCTCTGCCCCTCCCCAACTCACACTCTGTCTCTCTCTCAAAAATAAATAAACATTAAAAAAATTAAAAATAAAGAAGAAATCTAAACTGGGGGGCGCCTGGGTGGCCCAGTCGGTTGGGTGACCAACTCTTGATTTCCGCTCAGGTCATGATCTCACAGTTCATGGGATCGAGCCCTGCATCTGGCTCTGAGTTGAGAGTGCAGAGCCAGTTTAAGATTCTCTCTCTCTGCCCATCCCCCCACTCATGTTCACTCTCTCTCTTTCTCTCTCTCTCTCAAAAATAAATAAACATTAAGAAAAAAGAAATCTAAACTGGGAGCAAAGCCTCAATAGTAGTGACCATGGCCTAAACATTTGAAATGGGTTTATATTATTCCTTTTGTTTTAGAGATTATGGAATCTCCAGTAGGAAGAATTTAATAGCAAACTGCTTCATGGATTTACCTAAAAGTGGAGCTTAAGGTAGCCATGAAGAGGCCTGTTTTAAATTGTCTGAGGTGTGCATATTTTAAACATATTCTTTAGTAACTTTCTTTTCATCTTGTATGTGTGTGTAATTTTTCCCCATGATCTGATCACATAGAACAAAATCCACACCTCCTAATTCATACTCAACCCAATTAATTTTCTGCATTCTGGATGATGATTTAACATGGAACAGATTTCCTAAACAGAGGTTTATTCCTCAAACACCTAATGCCCCTGATTATGATGCATTTGTTTTCCCTCTGTATGGTAAGAGAGAGTTTAAGGAAGTTTTTATTTTTCTAAGGCTACCTAAATCCAAAGAGAAAGGGCAAATGATTACAAAATCAAAGAAAAGTAACCACACTAGGTTTTTTATTGTGTTTTCACAACTGAAATACCCTGGTGATAAATCGTGAGTGTCCTCAACAACCACAAACTAAAACTGCATTAGATACGAAGCAAATCTTAACAGGCAAAACTATTTTCTTAGTTATCAGTTATAAGAACTAGTTATGAAACCAAGAGCACCAAGATGAAACTCATCAATTTGTACAAGCAATGTGTGTGTGTGTGTGTGCGCGTGTGTGAAATCTTCACTGACCTAAATCCAAATTAATTTACTCTTGAAGATATCTTCCCCCCGAATTTGTTTGTGCTTGCAGACTCTAAGAGCCATTTCAATTATTTATTTCTACTTTATAGGATATGTAACAAATAAGGAATCTAATAACTATCAGAAATTACTACATAATTAAACTCTTTTATTTGATACTTTTTAAATATCCCAGTAACTTGTGTATATATACAGAAAACAGTCAAATGTATTTGTTTCATTAGCTTCTATGTAATGGTTTGCCCATATACTTTTAACATTTATTATTTTCCAAACAAAGTTTTTGTAGCATCTTTGACCTTTTAAAGTATGCACTGACACACACAAACACATGCAGAACTTTTTATGCACTAAAATATTGGGTATGTCACATAAAATGCTCTTAAGAAACATAATCATCCACATTATGAATTATCTACCTTTCTCTGTTACTTCTTCTTAATAGGTCAGATCACCAATGACAGGTAGAGGATACAGCTACAGAGAAAAGCCTTTAAAACCAAAACTTACTTCAAATAACTAGGAAAGGCACAATGATGTCGAGAATGCCTTCGGCCCATCTTCCAATGATTTAAAACCTGCTGATGCCTCAAAGAAGTATTCAGAACAATATTGTGCTTGGAGGGGGTTTTATTTTATTTTTCATTTTGTACTGCATCCATCTGGAACAAATCTCCCTGGGTGTGTTACATCTTGAAATCACAATTAAAAACATTAATCGGATCTGGCCCACCAGATCACATAACCTTGGTTGCCCAGTACGCTGACATTCTCTAACCAGAGCAAGGAGGGGAATTTTTGAGATGAAAAGAGTTATTTCAGGTGTGGCTTGTGGTATCACTACTCAGGAAGAGAGAAAATCTGGGTGACTAAGCAATCTTTCTCCTCTTACCGCCATACCTAACCAACCTGTGTGTGGTAAACCAAAAGGTGACCATCACTGGAGACTTCAGTTCAAAAGGAAAACAGAACTATTGATATCTATTAGGTGCCTTCACTAATGAAGAAAAAAGTAAATTTAAAAAGAGGCAAGAAAGATCTCAATTATATTGTTAAGAGTACAAACGAATATAAAACCTTCAGCAGATTTTTTCTTCCTATTTAAGGATGACCTTCATTTTTCTGATTATTAAAATATTATTTACTCTTAAGTAAAATAATAATCATCCATAACCCCACAATCTCACCACATAGGGGATGGCCAGATTATTTTCCCTCTAGTATTTTTTAACGTCATCTGTTATTGAACAATCCGGCACTCAATCTCAGTACAAAAAAGTTCAGTCAGGTGTTTTCTAACACAGACAGAGGAACTGAGAATTTCCCTTGGCCTCAGTTGTGGTCCAGTTGGGCACTGGTCACATCCCCTTCTCAGATTTCGCTGCCAGGAAGTAGACTGATTTGCACAGCTCACCTCCCAGTTTCCAGGGTCCAGAAGTATTTACACTGTGCTTCTACTGGCCTTGGTGAATATTTTTCCTACCTACACAGTCTGGGTTTCTGATGCTCTAAAGACAAGGCGACCACTAGGACATGCAAGGACTTTGTGTGAAGTGCATGTACACACACACACACACATGCACACACACACACACACACATGCACACTTCAAAAAGGCACTGTTCCTTTTTTTTTTTTTTTTTAAATAAGCATTTGACGTTTTTATTTATTTTTGGGACAGAGAGAGACAGAGCATGAACGGGCGAGGGGCAGAGAGAGAGGGAGACACAGAATCGGAAACAGGCTCCAGGCTCTGAGCCATCAGCCCAGAGCCCGACGCGGGGCTCGAACTCACGGACCGTGAGATCGTGACCTGGTTGAAGTCGGATGCCTAACCTACTGTGCCACCCAGGCGCCCCAAGGCACTGTTCCTTTTTGAGACAGTCTCCATCTGCCCGGTTCACCTGGGGCCGAGTGCAAACTGCACAGCCCGGCTCAGGTAGCCCTGGCTGAAGGGATGGAGTACATGACAACCCTCAACTCCACGTGCACTGCTCGCAGGCTTCTCCTGTGCTCCCCGCCACCTGCAGAGATTTACCCAGGGGTGCACAGTGTCATCAACACTGTTCATCCGCCATCCTCTCTCCACAGCTGTTTTACGCCGTCTGCCATCTCTGACAGTTTTAGAAAGAGAAGTGCTAATATCTAGGAGAAACAGAGACAGAGTACTTTGGCTTGCCTTCCACAAAAGCAGCACCCAATAAAGAGACAGAAACTCAGTTCCCTGTTTGGTATAGACCGTGAGGTCATGAATTAGAAGGCCAACACAAGAAAAGGCATAATTGGATTTCTTCCTATTTCTGGGTTACCTTGAACCTTGAGTCACTGATATTTTTTAGTCCAGTGAAATTTCTCCCAGATAATGGCAACAGGTTGACTATGAGTCCTGGTCTTTTTGGAAGGATTATGAATTCATCTTCCAGAATGTCTTCCTAAGAATTTTAGTATAAAGCAGGGAACTATTAAGTAGGAATTGCTAGCCAAATGCTATTTTAAGCTAGTAACTGAGAATTAGTTTTTCCAAATCCATCACCCCCCTACTGATTTTGTAGCCCACCTAAAACCACAGACCTCAGCTGACACTACTATTATTATATTAGAGATAGCAGTGCCACAAGTACCTTGAGAATTTTAATAAGGCCAATGTTCTATTTGCTTACAAATATACAAGTGCAATGGTACCCATCAGAGAGAGGTGTTCTAAATGATTTGCAAGGGAGACTCTTTACAAGGTGTTCCCTTGATATATTAATGACCTATTGAGTCTTTTTTAAATGAATCTTTATAGAACCCACTTAGCCAATATTAGCTATAATAATTGGTGTTTGCAATGCTTAAATTAAAATGAAGGTACAGAAATAAAGAATGTCCTTTATCCATGCCATAATGAAGTATTCCATTGTGAAGAAGTGAAAACATCCATATTTGGGGAATAAGGAAGAACCTGTGTTTTCAATATATAAAATGCATTGTACCAAGCAAATCTTGTTATATGCTCTTATTCTAAAATTAAATCTTAAATGTAAGGAAGGGATATATTAAAGAATTATGATTTATCCATTTAATAGAATATTATGTAGCTACCTAATGATCTATGTTTAACAACAATGAGTTTGTCATCACAAGTTTTAAGTTTTAACTATGAGGCTATTCAGGATTAGGTAATAAGTACCTAGTAAATGCTCTATCATTAGGATTTTAATTCTTATGTTCCACATTCATACATGATGTACCCAAAGACCAAAAATTTAAAAGAAGAAAAGACAATTATGCAAGTTTAATAACAGAAACTGAACTGCGTGCAAAAAAAAAGTAGCTACTTAAAAACAGCCAAGTGCTAGAAAATAATTAATATTTATGGAAAAGGGCAGGTGCAGTTGGTATACAGTATGATTCCACTTTTTAAAAAATATGCATCTTTATACTGATAAATACACCACATTTAATAGTTCTCTCTGCCTACTGAGGCTGAGTATTAAAAAAAACTTTTTAAAATATTTTTGGGAGAGCATAAGTGGTGAAGGGGCAGACAGAGGGGCACACAGGATCTGAATCAGGCTCTGTGCTAACAGGCTGACAGCAGTGAGCCGTGTGTGGGGCTCAAACTCATGAACTGCAAGATCATGACCTGAGCCGAAGTCAGATGCTCCACCAACTAAGCCACCCAGGTGCCCCTTAAAAACTATTTTTGTACTTCTCTATATTTCTGATCTATCTACAATGAACATATACCATGTTTAAAATATTTTTTTCTCAAAAGTGACATGTATTTTACTACGAACTTAAGAAGCAATTACCTTGATGAATTTTTCAACTCCCATGGACCTTGTGAAATTTCTAATAAAATTAATTTACATATGCTAAACTCTATTTTAGAAATTGAATGGCTTTATTTTTGAATGTAAATTAAGAAATGAACACCTAAACCTATACCATTAGGCACCAAAATAAGAAAAATTGGGGCATTTCACGGAGAAGGTAGAAGAAAAACACAGCTCCCTTCCAACCAGGCAAACCAGATTCCAATCACCAATTTAAAGTGGCTGTGAATCATTCCTCAAATTTGGTCAGGAAATAAACAAAAACGGCTGTTTGTTGAATGACTACAATAAACTGATTTTAAAGTTTCATTTCCAGAAATTCTACACACCTCACTTAAAAACCAGAGTTTCTCTCGCAGTTAGACGCATACTCGCCTTTCATCAGAGAAGCAACCAACACTACCGCTCAGTGCTTTGACAAGACCACCTTGAGAATGTACCCTAACCAGGACTTGTTGGGAATTCCTCTGGTATTTCCAATTCCAATTCCAAATTCGGGTATGTATCCCAAATGAAAACCTACCTCAAACCTACCTTTTATGCAGCTACATCCCCAGAGGCTAAGAAAATGAAAATCAGTTCAACGGAAGAAAAAATACACGCAGGAAGTTAGCATTTATTGGAGGAAGAGATCAATACCTAGGATCAGCTGAGATTTAGAATTATGATAATAACAGTCACGAGTGTTTGATGTTTAACCTTTATACATTATTTAATTAAAAGACTCTTCACATTCACTTTCTCTTTCCCCCTCTGCAGCAAGCCCCTTAAAAATATCAAAGTAAGATTGAAACTTAACCCAAATAACTAGTAATTAAAGAGTTCTCAAATACATTTGTGGATTAAAACAATTCCAGATGAAAATTAATTTTTAGATATATTATTTTAGCCACAGGGGGGAAAATCTTAGCCAAAATGAACTAGTTTAGTTTATATAACAAATAGAAAAAAAAATCTCAGAATAACCAAAGATAGATCTTATCCCACATACAAACACTATCAACAACAATAACTAAAATGTATTGTAAGACACATTTGCAATGTTGCTTCTATCCATATAGCATATTTTTAAATTTTCTGCTGCTCCATAGAAGGGTGACATGATCAAGAAGTCATTAAAAGCATGTCAAATTAAAAATGACTTTAAAGTTAAAACCATTCACAAACTAGTCATTTAACCAATTCTGGTCAAAATAAAATTGAAATAACTTTAAAAATAAGAGATTTTTTATGTGCAGAAAACTTGAATATCTAAATACTATCATTCATTTTTTATGGTAATCCACAATGACAACGTAATTTTACATTCTCTTACTGTTAAGAAAATGAAGAACTGCTAAGATACTGACAGAAAACAATAAATGCTCATTTTTGTTTGCCCCAATAATTTTGGAGTCCGAGCTATTTAAAATCATGCAACATACATTGAACATCATATGGCAGTTATTTTACCTACATAATATCTTTATATTTTAAGACACGACTCATACTTGGGGGCTAAGATTAAACTTTGTTTCATGGAAAGCACTGAAATTACTGGATGCTTCAGAATATAATCTTGGTCTCTAAGAAACTGACAATAGCAATCAATCAGATTACCTTATCACTCTACTAAATAAATGCTTTTCAACTATGCACATGACTCACCACCCGAAATACAACCTAGGGGCTCACTACACCATCACATTCTCCACAGAGATCAGCAATGAAGACACGTAATGAGTTTTATAAAGGACTTTTCACAATTCAGACAACTTTGATAGACCCAACCCTCTTCTGCAACTCTCTTCTCAAGTTTTCTAACAAATCTCCACAAGGATCAAGCCAGGAAGAACACTTTGGTGTCCTGAATTTAAAAGGCTCCTTTGATCTCCTACACCACTTAGCAGCTGCATTTCTGTACACTTAAAAGAAACGTGAAACTCACCAGATTTGTTTGTTTGTTTTTCATTTGGGCTACCTTCAAACACAGGAACTACAATGACTCCAGCTGTCTCCTCTTTTCATTCTGCCAAGGCTGAGAGGTGCGACAGGTGCCGGAGAGCAGCAGCCCGTGCGCCTTCCAGGACGACCGAGGGGGAGGGACCTCTCTCCTAGGGTGCTGGGCGAGCCTGCCACAGGTTGCGGTGATTGGCTTTGGCAGCCCGTCCTCCAGCTTTGCTTCCAGTCTCGTGGTGAGTTTGCAAATGAGGGCTAACTCCCCTGCTCCAGAGGGCTGACTTCCTAGAGTAAGCTCCAGGACTCCTGGGTCAACTGCAGAGCTAAGTCAATGCCAAGAGGGAAAATTAAACGAATAAAGAATTCCTTCATCTGGTCACACCAACTGCCACCTAGAGCAAAGGAAGTCATTTCTCCATTGCCCCAGAATTTCATTGGTTTCCCTAACTGGATGATAATTACCCCAGCCCTCACCTTCCACTGTCTGTGTAGCACATCGATTATTAATACTTGCATGAAGCATTTCCTGACCCAGGTCCTATTTATAGCAGAAGTCTCCTTTGTTTGCAGCGCCTTGTGGGATCAGGAGGGAATATACCACTCACCTTGTGCAGCATGGGGCTTTGCCTCTCCAAGGCTCATTACTTACGCTAAATATGAACTATGATGCTTTCACAATAGTGACAAAGTGCAATAAAATAGTGGCTCCGTCGTTGTTCACCTCTCTCTTTTAGGCATGAGCAAGTGCACACCATTAAGACGAACCTGCTGAACCACCAGCATCCTGATGGTGATGGGCAGGTGCTGTCTTCTGACACAAGAGTCTCACCTGGGGAATGAGTTCTCTTCTCTCCGGGGAGGCTGGGGATTTGCTCTGTTTTCCTACAGTGTGTGATGCTCCAGAAACAGACACGAATTGCCTCTAAGCCATCTTTCACATTCCTGAAAATGTTTTGGAAAACAAAATTCCCATTTCCCTTTTTTTTGACCTTAGCTATATCTTACCTTTCAATTTTACAATGCAATTTCTCAAAGGTGATAATGTCCATCGCACCATTTTTCTTAGACACCTTTCTGAACTGGTCCTTAGACCTCTCCCTGAATTCTTCAGTCAAAATCTGAGGATGCTGATTTTAATAGACTTGGGGAAGGGGTGACAATGACAATAAATAAGTGAGCCAGATTAAAACATACAATGATGGGGCACCTGGGTGGCTCAGTCGGTTGAGCATCTGACTTTGGCTCAGGTCATGATCGCACGGTTCAGGAGTTCAAACCCCACATCAGGCTCACTGCTCTCAGTACAAAGCTTGCTTCCGATCCTGTCCCCTTCTCTCTGCCCCTCCCCCACTCATGCTCTCTCAAAAATAAATTTAAAATTTTTTTTGAAAAATTTAATATATGATGATAATATTCATTTGATAGGATATTTGATATATTTGATGTGGCTAAAAATCCTGTAGCAATTAGTGTCAACACTAGACTGGGGATGGAATACTACTTGGCAATGAGAAGGAATGAAATCCTGCCATTTGCAACAATGTGGATGGAACTGGAGAGTGTTATGCTAAGTGAAATAAGTCAGAGAAAGACAGATATCATGTTTTCACTCATATGTGGAACTTGAGAAGCGTAACAGAAGACCATGGGGGAGGGGAAGGGGAAAAAGAGTTTCAAACAGAGAAGGAAGCAAACCATAAGAGACTCTTAAATATAGAGAGCAAATTAAGGGTTGATGGGGGGAGGGGAAAATGGGTGACGGGCACTGAGGAGGGCACTTGTTGGGAGGAGCACTGGGTGTTGTATGGAAGCAATGAATCATGGGAATCAACCCTCAAAGCCAAGAGCACACTGTATACACTGTATGTTAGCTAACCTGACAATAAATTATATATTTTTTTAAAAGATTGATAAAATTGGGGCACCGGTGTGGCTCAGTCGGTTAAGCGTCTGACTTCGGATGCTCAAGTCATGATCTGACAGTTTGTGAGTTCAAGCCCCACGCCGGGCTCTCTGCCGTCAGTGCAGAAGCTGCTTGGGATCTTCTGTCTCCCTCTTTCTCTGCCCTTCCTCTGCTCATGCTCGCTCGCTCTCTCAAAATAAATAAGTAAACCTTAAAAAAATAAACATTAAAAATTAATTTTAAAAAAAGACCTTAAAGAGATCTTGAAGAGGCTCTCATTTCACAGAGCAGGTCCCTGAAGCTTCCAAACGTTGTGACTTGCTTGACGCTGCATAGCAAGTTCTCTGGAATTTGAGGAATGAAGCCAAGTCTCCCATGTTCCAGAGCTGTGTCTTCCATGACACCATGGTTTGTACTTGTTACATGTTGCATTCACTTTCTATTGGTGCGTAACAGATTACCACAAACTTAGTGGCTGAAACCAAAATACATTTCTTATCCCACAGTTTCCATGGGTCCGAAGTCCAGGCACTGTGTAGCTGTATCCTACAAAGCTGCAGTCAGGGTGGCACTCGGCCCGCACTCCTTACTGGAGTTTAGGGTCTTCTTCCAAGCTCGAGCAGCTGTGGGTGGAATTTAGCCCCTTGGGGTTGAAGAACTGAGGTCCCTGGGTTTCTCAGATGGCTGATGTCAGGTGGGAATACTGTCAGCTCCCAGAGGCCACCCACAGTACCTTGTCATGTGGCTCTCTTACAACATGGCAGCTTACTCATTCCTATAGGTCAGCAGGAGAATCTCTCTCCAGGCTGCTAAGACAGCCTGATATTTAAAAAATGCAATCACAGGACTAACTGTCCATTCACCTTTGCTATACCTACAGCTATTGGCTAAAAGCAAGTCCCACGTTTGGCCTCCATTCAAGGCAATGGGATTATACACAGGCCATGACTCTTTGGGGGTCATCTTAGAATCCTGCCCACCACAAGGATGATTTATGATTTAAGAAATAAAAGCACAGACGTGTACGCACAACAGTCCTACAATGCTTATTAGCAAATGTGAAAAGACTAGTCGTATCAGTAATTTCTGTTCACTCGTTACACCTGTGTCTTAGTCTATTCATGCTACTCTAACAAAATGCCACAGACTGGCTGGCTTAAACAACAACCATTTATTATTTTTTTAATGTTTATTTATTTTTGAGAGGGAGAGCACACAAGCAGGGGAGGGGCAGAAAGAGGGAGACAGGGGATCCAAAGTGGGCTCTGTGCGGCACTTGAACCCACGAACCATAAGATCATGACCTGAGCTAAAGTCAAATGCTTAATCGACTGGGCCACCCAGGCACCCCAAACAGCAAACATTTATTTACCGCAGTTCTGGAGACCGGGAAGTCCAAGATCAAAGTGCCGGCGTTAGTACCTGGTGAGGGCACTTTTCCCATCTTTTGGACTCAGGCTTCCAGCTATTCTCTTGTGGTGGAGGAAGAGAGCACTCATGGCACTTCCTCTTTGTATAAGGACATTTATCCCATCATGAGGGCCCTTCTCATGACCTAATCTAGCTCTAATTACCTCCCAAAGGCCCCACTTCCAAATACCATCACACTGGGGGTTAGGGTTTCAATTTATGAATTTGGGGAGGACACATTCAGTCCATACCAACCTTCTACTTTGGTTATTTTTCCTGTTTCTTTCATGGTAGTAGCCTGAGGCTATGAGGCCTTTTTATTAGTGTTGTTCATCTTATTTCTTTAGCACTCAGACTGTGAAAACCTTGATCATGTACTTTCTTAAGAACCTGGCTATTTTACTTGAAACAGAAGGCAGCTAATAGAGCTGAGCCTTCTTTTGATGCCTTACATTTGGAAGGTATCCAAATGATTCCACAAACAGAATTTAGCCAAGCAGGTGGAAGAAAAGAAGGCATCAGAAGTTAGAAAAAATAAATAAATAAATGATATCTTGACAAGCCCGGGGGGGGGGGGGGGGCCGAGAGAATTTCACTATGTGGAATGAAGAGCTTTATATTCATCCATAGCTAGGACTTGGGCAAGTGTTGGATTTTTGGAAGGAACTAGGAAAGCACTTCCTTAGCAGCATTTGTTATATAATTCAAAGAAAAAAAGTAGAATTTGAGATCTGGATGTAGGTCCTATTTATCCCTGTGACATCTGTCAAGTCACTGAGCCCCCTGACTCCTTCTTCCATATATATAAATATGAGGATAATAATACCTTCTCAGGCTACTGGTGAGAAATAGTTGAGAAGGTAAAGGGGGGAAATAGCATCATAGCAATCGCTTGGCATGAGGAAAATAGATTTTACTCTGGGATAAGATCAGAGTTGGGCTTAGGTAAGATAAGGTTGGTGCATTACTTGATTGAGTCTACAGATTTATAGACTCTAGAGGCCATAGAGAAGTTAGGCATTACTATTGAAAATTTAAAATTCAGGGTGCCTGGGTGGCTCAGTCTGTTCAGCATTGGACTCTTGATTTGGGCTCAGGTCATGAGCTCACAGGTTTGTGATTCTGAGTCCCACATCAGTCTCCTCACTGAGTGTGGAGCATGCTGGAGATCCTCTCTCCTCCCTCTCTGTCTGCCTCTCTCTCTCTCTGCCTCTATCCTGCTCACACTCTCTCTCCCACTCTCTCTCTCAAAATAAATAAACTTTAAAAAGAAAAATAAATAAACATTTTTTTAAAAAAAGAACAGTTAAAATTCATTCAAACTGCATGTAAGAAGTCAAAAGATACATAACGAAACAGTAAAGATTTCATCTTGCGCTTGCCTCGTTCCCGCCTCCTAAAGTGTGCAATATTAAGTCTGGTGTGTACTTTTCCCTTGCACAATGTGTGTGTGAATACACACACACATATAGAAACACGTATATGCATATACGTGATTATTTACTTGTTTTAACAAAGATAGTAAACTACATATATTATTCTGTAAATTGAAACTTGACAGACGATTATAGGCCCTTCATATAAGTCAGTATATACAGAACTAAATATATCCTTTTTTCCCTTTAATTTCTGTGTGTGTGTGTGTGTGTGTGTGTGTGTGTGTGTGTGTGTCTGGTTTTTTTGTGGAGAGCTGTACATCTGCTTTTTAATCTAGATATTTTTTCCTTGCCTTCCCTCCATTATCTTCCCCTTCCCCCCACCCCATCACCACCCCTCCAGGTAGCTGATGTTAAAATCAACAGTGTCTTTCTCTAATCACAAATGTGCACCTATACCCATCGCTGAAATGAGAGAGTTGTTATTGTTTTATAAGAGTTAGATTCTATTACACGCATTTCTTTGCTTTTCAACAATAATTCATGGAAACCCTCCAAAATCACTGATATAGCTCTAGATGATTTCCTTTTAATAGAAGCATAGCTTTCCTGTGAGTTTGCAATAATTTATTTAACTCTTACGAACCACATGGTGATATATATTCTTGTATATATTTCCCTTTGGAGTTGACTTTTTATTTCTACGGAAAGCATTTGTATCAATGGAATTGCTAGGTCAATAGTTAACTACATTTTATATTTTATTTTTAGTAGGCACTGTCATGCTTCTTGCCAGAAGGATGTCACAAATCCTATTGTCGACGTATACTCTTTTATGTGAGTGTCCCCCAAGACAGGATTTTACATTTCCATGTTTCTTTGTTCAATTTTGTGAGTCTGATGCTGGTGAACAGATATATCAGGTCAACTTTTCTGCATTTACTGAACACATACTTTTTCATTTTACTCCTGGCCTCTTTCAAGTTTTAAGTGTTCTGTGTATAATTATGTGTATAAACCTTTTGCCTTTTGCGTTACCAATACTTTTTCCAGATCCAACATTTCTTTTTGACTTTGATTATGGTATCATATGATACCATATGATATCATATGGTATCATATGGTATCATATGGTATCATATGGTATCATATGATATCATGTGATATCATATGGTATCATATGATATCATATGATATCATAATTATTTTTTTATTTTTTATTACTTTTTTAATTTAAATTTTAGTTAACACAGTGTAATATTGGTTTCAGGAATAGAATTCAATGATTAATCACTTACATACAATGCCCAGCACTTATCACAAGTGTCCTGCCCAGTACCCATCACCCATCTAGTCCATCTCCCACCCACCCCTCTCCATCAACCCTCAGTTTATTCTCTGTCATTGAGCATCTCTCATGGTTTGTTTCTATCTTTCCCCCGCTTCCCGTGTGCTCATCTGTTTTGTTTCTTAAATTCCACATAGACAGTATTTGTCTATGGTATTTGTCTTTCTCTGAATGACTTATCTCACATAGCATACTACATTTTAGCTCCATCCATGTCATTGCAAATGGCAAGAGTGTTCTTTTTGATGGCCGAGTAATATTCCATCGCACTTCACGTGTGTGTGTGTGTGTGTGTGTGTGTGTGTGTGTGTGTGTGTGTGTATACCACATCTTCTTTATGCATTCATCAGTCAATGGACATTTGGAATCTCTCCATAGTTTGGCTACTGTTGATAATGCTGGTATAAACATTGATTGGGGTGCACATACCCCTCTGAATCTGTACTTAATTATTTTTTTTTCAACGTTTATTTATTTTTGGGACAGAGAGAGACAGAGCATGAACGGGGGAGGGGCAGAGAGAGAGGGAGACATAGAATCGGAAACAGGCTCCAGGCTCTGAGCCATCAGCCCAGAGCCCGACGCGGGGCTCGAACTCACGGACCGCGAGATCGTGACCTGGCTGAAGTCAGACGCTTAACCGACTGCGCCACCCAGGCGCCCCTGTACTTAATTATTTTTAATTTTTAATACATATATCTATATGTTTCTTTTATACATCTGAGTTGTCAGTCTTGGCTATGAATTTCTCTCCCACTTCTATATATAATTTAGGATTTCTTGCAAATTTGTTTGTATGTATATTTACATTTCCATCTTTAATCATCATAGATACCCAGTTATAGATTTCCAAATTCATTCCAATTAGTAAGACAATTCCCAAAGTCATTTAAATATTCAGTATTAGACTGATTCCTTTTTCTTATTTCTACAAGCCTGACAGATACCTTACAATTAAGTCTCATGTCTTTCCTCGTTTTCTTTTTTTTTTTAATTTGTTGTAATGTTTATTTATTTTTGAGAGAGAATGTGAGCAGAGGAGAGCCAGAGAGAGAGGTAGACACAGAATCCAAAGCAGGTTCCAGGCTCTGAGCTGTCAGCACAGAGCCTGACACAGGGCTCGAACTCACAAACCAGGAGATCATGACCTGAGCCAAAGTTGGACACTCAACCGATTACACCACCCAGGTGCCCTTTCCTCGTTTTCAATATTATCAAAATGTTTATTCCTAAAACTCCTTCACTGGATTTAGGCTAAGTGATGAAAGTATAATTCCAAATTTTTTATCATTCCATCACATCGTGGAATAACTATAATAACTATAGTGTTCAGTTCATATCAGGATAACTTATTGAGATATTAATGTACGCTTTGTTTTTGCTGCAACAGACCTTCACTTATACACAGGAGGTGCCCCCAGAAGCAGAAATATTCCAACATCAATCTCCCTTCCTAGCCTATAAGTCCCTAAAGTGTGAACTTCTTGAGATTATGTTAGTTGCCCCAGAAGAGGACAGAAGAAAAGGAGTGTCACTGGGTGAAAAAGAGAAGACGCAGAGACATGTGCATGGCTGCAGGCTTAGTGAGAACTGGAAAGGCTCCATGCCCCCTGCTTCCATGTAGCCAAGCTGGGCTGGGGCTCACAAGTTCCCAACATGAGTTGACAAAGTCTCCAAGCCCTGCCTAGCCTAGCAGTAGCACAGGGGCATGTGAAATGGCCATATCAATAGTGGCACACGTGAAATGCCAAATATTTTGGCAATGGACGACCTCCACTTTCTTTACCCAGCTCTAGATAAAGAGATGGAAATCCACAACTAAGGTTGGACGATGAACAAACCTGACAGAAGGAAAGGCCAAAGACATTAATACCGACGTTAAGAACAAGAGTGTGGTCCTTATTTATACTCTTCAGTTTCTTGAAGTAGAAGTCATGCCAAATATAAAAAATGGGCACCAGTCTTCATGAGAAGCTCTTTTCACAGATGAAGGCTTATTTAATGCTGGTAGCCTTACGAGTATGATATTGTTACTATGCCCTTTATCTTTATTTTACAGATGAAGAAAATTAAGTTAGCTCATCCAACAACACATTGCTCTTGAGGGGCTGAACCACGATCAAATTCCAGGTCCAAGATTTGGGTTTCTAGCCTTTATTCTGTCTGTAGTCTTCAAGATGACATACATGAGAGCATTTCATAAGCTATGAAGATTTATATAAATATGGCACAAATTCAATATAAGTTATAACTACAAATGTAGTAGGAGAATATTTTTGATATTAAATTTCCTCACCCACCTCTCTTCTTTGAACTTGTCGTATCCTTTCCACTGATAAGTAAAGCTGAGCCATGAGCATGCTGCTAAGTTCCCTGGATACAAGGAGTGCAGATACCTCCTATAACAAAGAAGTCATTGTCTGATGTTGATTTTCAGATAAAATATGTTTATACCCAGAGGAAAAATAATCTTCTAAAAGCCAAAGTGTATTATTAGATAAGTCAGAGGTAGGCACTAAGGTGAAAGAGGGTTATATTTTGAATTGGAAAAAAGACCAAGTTTAGAGGACTGACCTCAGAGGGTTCATAAAATTAAGTCATAAAGTAGAGAAGGAAGGGAAGGATTTGGAGGGTGCAAGACCAAGTTTAACATGCTACGTGGGTTATTGATACAGTTTCTAATACCCTATTTCTCTGGGCCTTGGTTGCAGAAAGTAAATAGGACCCCCCCCCCCCCAGGAGGCTTGGCAGAATAACAGGGAAAGTCAGCTGGGCCTGCCTTTCCAGGGAATATCCTGGAAAGAGTGTAAGCTGCCTCAAGGGAGCCTGGCAGTGCAGGGACATGGTGCTTAGGTGATCAAAACAGAACTTATGGGTGGACCCATGGGAACCGAAGGGACCTATATACTCTCAGGTGATACAGAGAAGGCAGCTGAAGTTTCTCAGGCTTTCTTTTTTTTTTTTTTTTTTTTTGTAATGTTTATTTATTTTTGAGAGAGAGAGAGAGAGAAGGGCAGAGGGAGACAGAGGCACAGAATCTGAATCAGGCTCCAGGCTCTGAGCTGTGAGCACAGAGCCCAATGTGGGGCTCGAACCCATAAGCTGTGAGATCATGACTGAGCCACCCAGGCACCCCATCTCGGGCTTTCTAAAGGCCAAGATGTGAACCAGAAAAGACTCAAGTTTGAGATGAGAGAGATGCAAAATGTAAGTAAGACCCTCAAATCACAGGCGTGGCAGGATCTAGACATCATCAAAGGTGCCAGCTGATGCCCAGTAACCTGGCAGGTACCAAACAAGATGCCCACAGGCAGGCAAGACAGACTGTCCTCGCGGCAGTAGGAGCCAGGGGTCAGAATATGGCCTCCGAGCAGATGGCCCCTCCTCTTCAGAAACGGCACTCAAACCACCCACAGTCAGACCACCTTCTCAACCTGGCACTAAATCTCCTCTGTTTTTAAACTCAAAGTACTTTCTATTTAGAGCCTGGCTGATACTTCCACACAATTACATACTCTGAAGTGTAGGGATAATATAGCTGGTAAACAGTATCGCTACTTATTTTCTCTTGTTCTCATCTGACAATTTTAATGAAACCTCCAAATGAATCAGGACACACCATCCTAGCTTGTTTTCTTGTAGCCAATGGCATGAACATGGTGTTTCAGTGGGAAGAATGTTGGCTTCCACCTTGGTTGTTCAGAAGACCCCTCAAATAACTGCCAGTGAGAAAGAAGCAACGTTTTTAAGGTCATCCCAGCATCCCAGGCTCTTGGATAGAAGATGAAGCAAGCATTCATTATTTATAGGCTGTCACAGCTATGTACAGTCATAAACAATAGCTGACATTCCACTGTGTTGATCTGGGATTCGAAAGAGCTTCATGGAAAAATTACATCTCGCTGCCAACTCTAATTCCTTTATTTTCTAGACCAGTAGTTTCCATTTAGCAGGCTTTGCACTGATTTGCAATAAAAAAAAAAAGGAAAAAGATTCTGTCTTCTTTTTATTATTTATCTAAAAAATGTATTGAGGGACCTTTATCTCCTCTTCAAAATCCTCACGTCTGGGAGTTTTCTTGGGGACTCGGGGACCGCACCGAGCAATGTGTGGCTTTCTCAAATATTTCTGTGGACCATTCATCTGCCCATAACCACTCCTGTTCATTTTCTCGGATGTCCACAACTGCTTCACAGTTCCTGGGGAATTCTAATTATAAGCCAGAATCCACATTTAGAAGGTTTCCTCAATTTTTCCTTCCTATTACAGAGTACTTAAACTTCTGCTGGTTTTGTTTCTTAATTTTATTTTTTATTTTTTAAAATTTACATCCAAATTAGTTAGCATATAGTGCTGGTTTTTAAATAACTTCTTTTTTATAAGTAACTTGTTTTGAAACCTCATTTCCCAGGAAAGGCAGCCTGAAAAAAGTTATACCCTGCCCCAAAAGTTACAGCAACATTCAATGCACTGAGACATAATTTTTGCATTAGAAACTAATTCTTCTATAATTAGCCATTTTCATTTCATTATTAGAAGCCACCGCACTTAATTCTTGATTCTATAGGACTATATGATAGTTGGTTGAAACTGTGTTTTGGAGGAGGGCAGATAGAACTGAAGGACTCTGATGAGTTGATGGTGGCTGTGGTGATTTTTTGGGACAATTAACAGATCCAGGAGCTTGAGTGTATCTTCAGATGCAGGATACGTGTGAGAAAGCCCCTGTAGCAAAGAATCTTCTACTAGCTCCTGCTTTACATAAAAGAATGTCTGCTCACTGAACCACATAGAATGCAAAAGTGATGCTCTAAGATGTTCAAATGCTGAGCCCCCTGAGAATGAAGTAAGGACAAAATAGCTTCTGGTAAAAGAGGAACATGGCTCAAACTTCAGAAAAATGAGCTCTTCCCATACCTTTATTCTTGTTCACTTTTCACTGAGAATAGCTTCTGGTGCTATTTGTGTACCTTTGGCCCCTCGGGACTCAGAATCACCCCTGACACGCTGAAAAGCCCTCCCCTAGCAGCAGCACCTCGGCAAGGGTGAAGACTACTAGTTTATAATGCCTGTTTGTGAGATCTTTTCCACCTCTTTTGTAAGCATCAAAGAGACTGAAATAATTTTGACTACCTTCATTCTCAAAAGGTAAACATTAGCAGGGCGCCTGGGCGGCTCAGTTGGTTAAATGTCCAACTCTTGATTTCAGCTCATGTCACCATCTCATGGTTGTGAGATAGAGCCCCACACTGGCCTCTGTGCTGACTGTGGAGCCTGCTGAAAAGTCTTTCTCTCCCTCTCTCTCTCTCTCTCTCTCTCTCTCTGCCCCTCCCCCACTCGTGTGTGTGCGCTAACTGGCTCTCTCAAAAAAAGGTAAACATTAACATACTCAGATCTATTTGGCCATGTGTCCATCCCATCCTGGGAGACTGGCTCCCAGGGGTATTGGGGAAACACTTTGGTTACTCTTCCCAAAGGCTCTCAAACAAAGACATAAATCAATTTTAGCAAATAAATAACCTCGCATATCTGAAGTATCACTCACACTTAACACATGTTTTCTAAATACAGAGCTTTAAGGGAGAACTGTATGTTGGGAATAAATTAATGAAACTCAAGGGTAATATTTAATGTCTGTGTTTATCTCAAAGCTTCTTACTAGTGGCAAAAATTATCTTTGCTTGCATACTTTCATGCCATCAACATGTATTCTGCATACAATGAATGAAATAGAAGACATTAAATTGGGAGCACCATTCCATTTAATGCAACAAGGTTAAACGTTGTGAACTTTTAAGACACTAATTTTAAGAAAAACCCAAATTTTTCTAATACTTGAAAGGCAAAGAGAAGATTACCTGTATTTAAATGACTGTAAAATAATCGTGCTTATAAATTCTGTTGTCTCAAGCAAAGCAAAACAATAAGATGAGGTATGTAAAAGCAATTACCACTCAGCCCCAGGGAAGTTAAAGGCCTATAAGGTAGAAGAGACTAGAATTGCTGTAAGTGGACTCTTTTTATCAGTTTCAGAAGCAAGGCTAAAAGTTCAGCATAAAATGTAGATAAGGAAATGAAAAATCTCACCTCTAAAATTCATATTACCCCCAGTTGAAAATAATACTGTGAAGTTTCACATCACATGCCCACATACTATACAAACAAGGTCTTTGCTGTCAGACCAATTGGGTTTCTAATGTGCATCACACCAAGGTTTTGTCTTGTTGCTTTTGGGGTTTTGTTTTGTTTTCATTTTTTTTTTTTTTTTTTTTTTTTTTAGTTTTAGTAGGCTCCACACCTTACATTGGGCTTGAACTCAGGACTCAGACATCAAGAGTCACATGCTCTCCTGACTGAGCCAGCCAGGTGCCCCTGCATCACACCAAGATTTTTATGTCCATCTTTGAGTAAGTTACTTAACTTCTCTCAGGCACAGTTTCCATGTTGGTAAAATGCTAACAATAATCCCCTCAAAGAAATGTCAAGATTCAATTAAAAAATACATATACAGTGTTTAACCCTGGTAGCTAAAAACTGTGTAGTGATAAATAAAACTATTTTCCAATAGAAATTTAAAAAAATATGCAGCAGCATATGTGATTATTGCCCAACAATTGCATATTATCACACATTTGATCATCTCCATTAACATTGATAATTAAGAGTTCAACTTAAAGTTTACAAGTTACAAAACGCATAATTTTAACATGCTTTTAGAAATAAGGAACTTAGGGGCGCCTGGGTGGCACAGTCGGTTAAGCATCCGACTTCAGCCAGGTCACGATCTCGCAGTCCGTGAGTTCGAGCCCCGCATCAGGCTCTGGGCTGATGGCTCAGAGCCTGGAGCCTGTTTCCGATTCTGTGTCTCCCTCTCTCCCTGCCCCTCCCCCGTTCATGCTCTGTCTCTCTCTGTCCCAAAAATAAATAAACGTTGAAAAAAAAATTTTTAAAGAAATAAGGAACTTAATGATGTGCATCCAACTCACCATTAGTTTTATGTCGATAATAACCACGTTGCACCGTCTATACAAATAGTGTGAGTTAGTTCGCATGACACAGGTCACCCACATGCGGTAAGAGAAAAAATGAAATTAAAGTCATAAATTTCTGCCATTTTTAAATGGGTTGTATTTTGCATGATCAAACATCACTTCTGATGTGATGCTTCTGAAAAGGGGGAAATATTGGACTGAAAAAGCATGTCCTCCCCATTATGACCATAAACTAGATTTATAAATAAAATAAGACATCTGTATCTCTCATGCTATAGAAACAAAAAATTGGCTAGAGGACCATAAAGACATCAAAACTCGTCCCACCTCCCCCCCAAAAACAAATACGTGCATCCCTAATTTTATTGCACTTTGCTTTATTGCACTTCACAGATACTGCATTTTTTACGCATTGAAAGTGTGTGGCAATCCTGCGTCAAGCAAGTCTATGGGCACCATTTTTCCAACAGCATTTTCTCACTTCGTGTCTGAGTCAAATTTTGGTAATTCTCACAATATTTCCAGCCTTTTCATTATTATTCTGTTTGTTGTGATGATCTGTCATCAGTGACTTTTGATGTCACTATTGTGATTGTCTGGGGGCACTACTAACCACATTCATCTGAGGCAGCAAACATAACTGATAAATGTGTGTGTTCTGACTGCTCCACTTACCAGTCATTTCCCCATCTTTCTCCCTCTCTTCATGCCCTCATATTCCCTGAGACCCAACAATATGGAAATTAGGCCAGTTAGTAACGCCCAATGGCCTCTCAGCCACATGTCTCTCACTTTAAAACAAAAGTTAGAGGGGCGCCTGGGCGGCTCAGTCGGTTAAGCGTCTGACTTCGGCACAGATCATGATCTCACGGTTTGTGGGTTTGGGCCCCGCGTCAGACTCTCTGTTGTCAGCACAGAGCTTACTTCGGATTCTCTGTCCTCTCTCTCCCTGCCTCCCCCTGCTCGTGCTCTCTCTCTCTCTCTCAAAAACAAATAAACATTTAAAAATAAATAAATAAATAAATAAATAAATAAATAAATAAATAAATAGTAAAACAAAAGCTGGAAAGGATTAAGTTTAGTGAGGAAGGCATATCAAAAGCCAGAATACACAGAAAGCCTGGCCTCTTGGGCCAGTTAGTCAAGTTGTTAATGCAAAAAAAAAAAAAAAAAAGTTCTGGAAGAAAATTAGAAGTGCTACTTCAGTGAACACATGAATGGTAAGAAAGCCGAAGCAACCTTATCGCTGATATGGAGTAAGTGTTAGTGATCTGGATAGATCAAACATTCCCTTAAGCCAAAGCCTAACCCAGAGCAAGACCCTAGCTTTCTTCAGCTCTATGAAGGCCGGGACAGGTGGGAAAGCTCCAGAAGAGAAGTCTGAAGCTGGCAGGCGTTGGTTCATGAGGTTTAAGGAAGGAAGGCACCTCCACGACATACAAGTGCAGGGTGAGGCAGCAAGTGCTGATGTAGAAGCTGCAGCGAGCTCTCCGGATGATCGAGCTGAGATATTAACGAAGGGGGCTACACTAAGCAACAGCTTTTCAGTGTGGATAAAAGAGCCTTCCATTGGAAGAAGATGCCATCTAGGACCTTCACAGCTAGAAAGGAGAAGTGAATGTCTGGCTGGAAAGCTTCAAAGGAAGGCAAACTCTCTTGCTAGATGCTAAAGAAGCTGGTGACTTTAAGCTGAAGCCAATGCTCATTTACCATTCTGAAAATTCTAGGCCCCTTAAGAATTGTACTAAATTTACTCTTCCTGTGTTCTGTAAATGAAACAACAAAGCCTGGATGACAGCACATCTGCTTACAACATGGTTTACTGAATATTTCAAGCCCACTGGTGAGAACCAATGCTCAAAAAAAAGATTCCTTTCAAAATATTACTGCTGACAATGTACCTGGATCAGCCAACAGTTCTGATGCAGTTGGACGATGAAATTAATGCTGTTTTCATGCCTGCTAATACAACACCCACTCTGTAGACCATGGATCGAGGAGTCATTTTGACTTTTTAGCCTTTTTATTTAAGAAATCTATCTTGTAAGTCTATAGCTGCCATAGACCATCATTTGTCTGATGGATCTGGCCAAACTAAATAGAAAACCTTCCAGACAGGATTCACCATTCTAGGTGACATCAAGAAGAACATTTGTGACTCAATGAAAGAGGTCAAAATACCAACATGAATAGGAGTTTCAGGAAGTCGGTCTTTTATTCAGTTTGTTTATCCATTCACCTATTACAGGACATTTTGTTTGTTTCTAGTTTGGGACTATTTCAAATAAACCTGCTATAAACCACTGCATATGATTTTTTTCTGTGGACAAAATATGAGATAAATATGGGATAAATACGCATATATGTGATTATCAGATTGCATGGTAAGGATAGATTTCACCAATTTAAGAAAATCCCACGGCCCCTAGGTGCCTCAGTCGGTGAAGCGTCTGACTTTGGCTCACGTCATGATCTCATGGTTTGTGGGTTCAAGCCCCATGTTGGGCTCTGAGCTGCCAGCTTGGTGTTTAGAGCCTGCTTCAGATTCTGTGTCTCCCTCTCACTCTTCCCCTTCCCCTACTTGTGCTCTCTTTCTCTCAAAAATAAATAAATAAACATTAAAAATTAAAAAAAAAAAAAAGAAAGACAATCCCAAACCATCTCCAGAGTGGCTATACTATTTCACCCATCAGCAACCTAACAGAGACCCAGGTCGTTAGCATCCTTGCCAGAATTTGGTGTTGTATTTTTATTCCAGCTCTTATAATAGGTGTGGAGTATCTCATTATGTCTCAATTTTTACTTCATGTGCTTAATTTGTCATTTGCTTACCCTCTTTGGTAAAATGATTCTTCATGTCTCTTGCCCATCTTCTGATTTGCTTGTTTTCTATTACTGCTGAATTTTGAGAGTTAATCACAAAGTCTGGATATGCCTCTTTTATCAGATGTATGATTTTCAAATAGTTAAAAGTAAAATACAAAACTATAAATCTTTGGAAGAAAACATGGGAGAAAACACTTGGATTCTAGGGCTTGATCAAAAGTTGTTAGACTTGGTGTGCGTGGATGGCTCAGGCAGTGAAGGAATCAATTCTTGATTTCGGTTGAGGTCATGATCTCAGGGTTATGAAATCGAGCCCTGCATTGGGCTCTGCGCTGACAGCACAGAGCCGGCTTGGGATTCATTCTCTCTCCCTCTCCCTCTCCCTCTCCCTCGGCCACTCCACAAATGCCTGCTGTGTGTGTGTGTGTGTGTCTCTCTCTCACACAATGAATAAATAAATAAATAAATAAATAAATAAATAAATAAATAAAATTTAAAAAAAGAAAATGGGGGGGGTGCCTGGGTAGCTCAGTTGGCTAAGCATCCAACTTTTGATTTCACCTCAGGTCATGGTCTCATGGTTGTGGGATCAAGCCCCATATCAAGCTCCAAGCTGACAGCACAGAATCTGCTTGGGATTCTCTCTCTCTCTCTCTCTCTCTCTTTCTCTCTCTCTCTCTCTCTCTCTCTCTCTCAAGGTAAATAAATAAACTTAAAAAAAGAAAGAAACAAAGACAACAGAATGGGAATACTGTGAGAAGAGTTATAAGATACCAAGTGCTGTGGGTTGAATGCTGTATATTTAAATCTATGAGCAACACCTGGGTGACTCAGTTGGTTAAACGTCCGACTTCAGCCAAGGTCACGATCTCGCAGTCCATGAGTTCAAGCCCCGCGTCAGGCTCTGTGCTGTCAGTTCAGAGCGTGGAGCTTGCTTTGGATTCTGTGTCTCCCTCTCTCTCTGCCCCTCCCCCACTCACGCCTGTCTCTATCAAAAAATGAATAAACGTTAAAAAAGAAATTTAAATCAGGGCACCTGGGTGGCTCAGTCAGTTAAGCGTCTGACTTTGGCTCAGGTCTTGATATCACGGTTGGTGGGTTCGAGCCCCGTGTCAGGCTCCATGTTGACAGCTCGGAGCCTGGAGCCTGCTTCGGATTCTGTGTGTCTCTCTCTGTCTCTGCCCCTCCCCCCTGGCACTCTGTCTGTCTCTCTCAAAAACAAATAAGTATTTTAAAATTTTTTAAAAAAATTAAATCTATGATACATTTTGAGTTAATTTTAGTATAACATGTAAGGCTTAGATCGAGTTTCTTTCCTTCTTTTTTTTTCTTGTGTGTGTGTGTGTGTGTGTGTGTGTGTGTGTGTGTGTGTGCTCACGCCTATGGATATGCACTTGTTCTAACACCATTTATTGAAAAGACTATCATTTCTCCATTGAATTGGTTCTGCGTGCTTGTCAAAGATCTGTTGGGAATATTTAATTGTGTATATTTCTAGGTTCTCTGTTTCTTTCCATCGCTCTATGACTCTATCCCTGTGCCCATGCCATGCAATCTTGATTGCTATAATTTTATAATAGGTTTTGACGTAAAATAGAACGATTACCCCCACTCTGTTCTTATCTTTCAAAAACATTTTACTATTCTAGTTCCTTTGTCTTTCCATATGAATTTTAGAATACTCTTGTCTGTTTCTAGAAGATATCTTGCTGATTAATACAGTTTTAAGGGCTGCTCAGTCATCAAATGCATATAAGTCTCACCCTGACCAAGGATGAGATATCAAATGTTTTGGGTTAAATGGTATATCCCCACATGATATGTTCAAATTCTAACCTCTAGTCCCTCCAGATGTGACTTTATTTGGAAATAGGGTCTTTACATGAGTAATCAAGTTAAGATGAAATCATAGTGAATTAGGATGAGTCCTAATCCAATGCCTCGTATTCTTGTAAAACGAGGTAAAGATGGACACACAGAGAAACACAGGGAAAAAGGCCATATGAAAGCAGAGGCAGGGCTATACTGCCATAAAACAAGGAAACCAAAGTTTGCCACCAGAAGCCAGAAGCAGCAAAGAAAAAAAAAAAAAAAAAAAAAAAAAAAGATTCTCTCCTAAATCCTTCAGAGGAAGAGGCAGCAGGGCTCTGCCAACACTTTGACTTCAGACTTCTAGTCTCCAGGATTTAAGAAGATAAAATCCTGGGTTTTTTTTAAAAGCCATTATATTTGCAGTACTTTATTACAGCTTCCCTAGGAAACTAAGGTGCCAGGTAATGCTTGAGAAACTGAGAGAGCAACTTGTATTCTTTAACGTTTTCCAGGTCCCCTGCAAATTGGCTGAAGACACGCACCCTTAGATTCTTGTGACATATTCCTGAATCCTTATTATACACTTTCACATGAATAAGTAGAAGTAGGCCTCCGCTTCTTGCAGCCACAAGAAACTAAAGGGAACATAAATGGCAACACAAGAAATGAGCTTGTATTTCTAAGCCTGGTAGTACCAATGACCACGTCTTCCATGATTAGCACCCTATTAAAAATAGAAAGTATTTTTTTTAATTTTTTTTAATGTTCATTGATTTTTGAGAGAGAGAGACAAAGACAGAGTGCCAGCAGGGGAGGGGCAGAGAGAGAGGGAGACACAGAATCCGAAGCAGGATCCAGGCTCCGAGCTGTCAGCACAGGGCCTGACGCGGGGCTCGAACGCACGAGCCACGAGATCATGACCTGGGCTGAAGTTGGATGCTTAGCCAACTGAGCCACCCAGGCGCCCCCAAAAAAAGAAAGTATACGGAGCACCTGGGTGGCTCAGTCGGTTGAGTATCTGACTTCGGCCCAGGTCATGATCTCACGGTTTGTGGTTCAGGTCCCGCGTTGGGTTCTGTGCTGACAGCTCAGGGCCTGGAGCCTGCTTCCGATTCTGTCTCCCTGTCTCTCTGCCCCGCCCGTACTCACGCTCTGTCTCACTCTCTCTCTCAAAAATAAATAAACATTAAAAAAATAAAAGTATTAAGAAGATGAAGGTGCCTCCAGAGAAGATAGAAGAAAGAAACTTATTTATGGCAAAAGAGCAGGCAAAGCCCCTCAAATATAGCCCAACTGTGTATTTTCATTGCTGAGGGAAAAAAAATCTGTAAGAAATAAGATATTAGTACATCAATAAAGAAATGCTCTACTTATGTTTCTCTATCTGCTTCTACAAAAAAATGGTTACTGATAATAAATTTACTCTGGGTTTATGCTCTGGTAACTGATGATTCTATAATAATCCACTGTCTAGTAGGGATAAGATGAATGTGTGAATCCATATTTTTAGACACTGAGATGGGAAATTTTATGTGTCAACTTGGATGAGCCACAGGGCCCATATATTTGGTCAAATATTATTCTAAATGTTTCTGCAAGGATGTTTTTGAATGAGATTTAACATTTAAATCAGTAGACTCTAAGTAAAGAAGTTTGCCTTCCAAAGTGTGGGTGGGCCTCATCCAATCAGTTGAAGGCCAAGTGGAGTAAAAGACTGACTTCCCCTGAGCAAAAGGGGATTCTGCAGCTTACAGCCTTCAGATTTAAACTGTGACACTGGCTATTTCCTGGGTCTCCAACCTGTTCACCTACGCTGCAAATTTTGGATTTGCTGACCTACATAATCATGCGAACCAATTCCTTAAAATGAGTCTCTCTCTCTCTCTCTCTCTCTCTCTCTCTCTCTCTCTCTCTGGAAAACCTTGACTAATACAGACACCTTCTATGTGCAGGTCACTTTCACCTTAATGTTCATTAATTCATATTTTAACAAATATCAAATAAGCACCTACTACGTGCTGAACGTCATTCTAGGCTTTTAGTGTTTACAAGAAAGAAAAAAACAAAGTTCCTTGCCCTCAAGAGATGTTATCTTACCAAAATCTCATAATTTCTGTAATTATCCCTATTTCTCCTAGAAAAAAACTTAGCCTCAGAGACAGTAATGTGACTCAGGTCTACAGTCACCAAGTGGCCAACCTGGGCTTCAAAAACCAGCACTGTGACTCTAAACCTTGGAGTCTTTTGATCATTCTCCACTGCTTCTCTTGAGTGACATGAACAAAAGAAATCCACAGACCTATTGTCAGGTTTCATTTCTTTTTTCATTTTTTTTAATATGACACTTATTGTCAAATTGATTTCCATACAACACCCAGTGCTCATCCCAACAGGTGCCTTCCTCAATGCCCATCACCCACTTTCCCCTCCCTCTCACCCACCATCAACCCTCAGTTTATTCTCAGTTTTTAAGAGTCTCTTATGGGTTGGCTCCCTCCCTAACCTTTTTTTTTTCCCTTCCCCTCCCCCACGGTCTTCTGTTACGTTTCTCAGGATCCACATATGAGTGAAAATATATGGTATCTGTCTTTCTCTGTATGACTTATTTCATTTAGCATAACACTCTCCAGTTCCATCCATGTTGCTACAAAAGGCCATATTTCATTCTTTCTCATTGCCAAGTACTATTCCATTGTATATATAAACCACATCTTCTTTACCCATTCATCAGTTGATGGACATTTAGGCTCTTTCCATCATTTGGCTATTGTTGAAAGTGCTGCTATAAACGTTGGGGTACAAGTGCCCCTATGCATCAGCACTCCTGTATCCCTTGGATAAATTCCTAGCAGTGCTATTGCTGGGTCATAGGGTAGATCTATTTTTAATTTTTTGAGGAACCTCCACACTGTTTTCCAGAGTGGCTGCACCAGTTTGCATTCCCACCAACAGTGCAGGAGCGTTCCCGTTTCTCCACATCCTCTCCAGCATCTACAGCCTTCTGATTTGTTCATTTTAGCCACTCTGACTGGCATGAGGTGATATCTCAGTGTGGTTTTGACTTGTATTTCCCTGATGAGGACTGATGTTGAGCATCTTTTCATGTGCCTGTTGGCCACCTCGGTATCTTCTTTAGAGAAGTGTCTATTCATGTCTTCTGCCCATTTCTTCACTGGATTATTTGTCTTTTGGGTGTGGAGTTTGGTGAGCCCTTTATAGATTTTGGATACTAGCCCTTTGTACCAGGTTTCATTTCAAACTTCCCCTTAAATATATCCATGGTCAAACTTTTGAAGGATTTGATAACAATATTCTTTGGCCTTAACCTTGTTTGTGGTGAAAATGCTAGTGTTGAGGGAAAAAGAAGAATTATAGAAGATCGTACAAGACACCAGTCTACGATATCTGGGTCCATAAGCCCTAGAAACTGTGTGTTATGAGTACCCTCTACCATTAAACAACAAAAATTCATAAAGAGAAAGAATTTGAATCATGTGCTCTTAAGACCTATTACAACCTCACAATTAATTTTTGGTTTTCAATCTTAGTAATTCTCCTATGCCACATGTAATCATTCTCCCTTCACTGTCTTTGGCTCAACACAAACAAAACTATGAGAATCATGAGAATTCAACTAGTTGTGTTTTTTCTTTTTTTTTTTGTTTTTGGGTCATTTTTGGTGGTTTCCCACAGAAACAAATCTTGCTTTTCTTTTTTTTTTTTTTTTAATTTTTTTTTTCAACGTTTATTTATTTTTGGGACAGAGAGAGACAGAGCATGGACGGGGGAGGGGCAGAGAGAGAGGGAGACACAGAATCGGAAACAGGCTCCAGGCTCTGAGCCATCAGCCCAGAGCCCGACGCGGGGCTCGAACTCACGGACCGCGAGATCATGACCTGAGCTGAAGTCGGACGCTTAACCGACTGCGCCACCCAGGCGCCCCTAAATCTTGCTTTTCAAAAATCAACCTCCTAGAGATTAAAAAACTCTATTCAAAGGAAAAGCTGTAAAAGCAAATGCAAAAAGAAACAACACACTTCACCCTGGGTTTCATCTTGGTGATATTCCAAAAAACTTTATCCTAACAAATCTTATGAATTAATATTGGTCAGAGCCTCTTAAACCTTCAGGGAAGTGATCAGAAATTTCTGAAATCTCATGTCTTCCATAAAGCCTCTCTTGCACACAAATTCGCTCACATCTTGTGCAGATACAATTGAAACATGGTACAGGGCAGAGTACACACTCCGATGTATGCCCCCAAAAAGTACTGACTAACAATATATAAGGAATGCCTTTCACACATTTCTTCTTCTCAATTTTTGTCCTTTCAGTATCTACCTCAAATTTTCGCTCCCAACAGACTCTTCCTCTGACAACTCTAGCTCAAACATAATCTTTATCTACTTATCTACTTCATTTGTGTGACTTACTCCGCCTGTTAATTATGTTTGTTTATGGAGCCCCCAGAATGGAAATCCAAGCTGTGTGTGGCCATTGAGCATGTCAGTGGGGCTTATGGGATTTGCCTGACCTGGGATCTAAATGAATGAGTGGCCAAGCAAGTTTAGGGGAAGAAATTCATGCTGAGAGAAGAGAGAATCGAGGTGTATATGTTTGGTTCAAGGTGACTGGGTTCTTAGGGAAGAGATGATTATATTTTGGTGTATGACCCTCAAATTATTCACAGCATAGTCTTCAAGGATCGGTTCCTGAGTCCTGAGGTGGAGCACAGGACTGCAATAAACATGAAATTAAAATGTTAGAGCTCTGTTCTCTAGCTGATAAGAAACTGAGTGGAGATAGCAGCGCCTTGCAGCAAAAAGTAACAAAAATGGACAGAAGACATTTCCTCCAGACAAGTGACATGACCTTCAGGGTTCTCAGCTAGAAACAACAGAGGAAAGACAGCCAGGCACCCTCAGGTGGGGGGCACTGCCCAGGTGGGGAGTTCAGCTTAGCAGAAATCTTCTGGGCTAGGATCTAGCATGTGCTCAGCCAGGTGTAGCATCAAGCCATGACGATATAAAGCTGGAATTACAAAAGACAGCATGTCTGAGAAACCCTTCAGCCACCCAAGAGGCTAAGAAGAACATGAGAGGGACTAAAACTTCTTTAAAGGTGCAGCGGTGGAAGAAGGAAGGTAAAGAAGCCATAAAAAGCATTTTTGTTTTCCAACGCTGCTACTCTCTTGGTCAGCTTGGGGGGCATATTTACTGTTGTATATTTTTATTTAAATATATTAAGTAGATCCTCTAACTGCAAGTTCCCTGAGGGTGTATACTCAACTGTATGGGCTTTTAGCATCCCCGATTCTACACAATACTGTCTATGGAAAAACACATGCTCACACCCTTATGATTGGTTAAATTGAATTAGGAAATGCTTTCTTATTATAATAGTAAGACTGGCTGAGTTCTCCCTGCTTATCTGGCTCAAATAGGAGCTTTCGCCAGTATTGCTTCTGCATCCAGAGGATGTGTAAGATTTGTGAGAACATAAGCAACTGGCAGAAAATTAATAGAGCGGACAAAGCTGAGGAAAATTAGTTGGGCATCTTATGCAAAGCCTGTATTTTGGCTGGTGTTCAACTCCATTTTTTTTCTCTTATTCATCCATACTAAAATGTGTGTTCTCTCATTTCAAGAGTAAGAAACCAAGAGCGAATGGAGGGATTGTTTGAGTCACAGCAAGTATCTTTGTTAAAGAAGATTATATATGTCACATACAAATTAGATTTGGAGAGAGAGTGAAGGGCAGGGGATTAGGAATCATGTTACAAAATTGGGGAAAGAAAAGATGAATCAAATAATGTGGAAGAGAGTAGTGAAACAGCGAATCTATAAACCCTGACCAGTCTAGCTACATTTCACACTCTGGACATTATAAACTGAAGATATCAACAGCTGGAGATGGGGAAGGGGGACATGAGAGGTCAGACCACAATATTTTAAAATACGGTTGTGGCACAATAGGGAATGTGCTGTGCCTCCTGAAAATGCATTTAATCCTAATTAGTTTAGAAGCTCTGAGAAAAGGAAAATGCTAGTACATTTTTTAAAGCAGGGCTGGTAAATTATAGCCCATGGGCCAAATTTGACCCGCCGCCTGTTTCTGTATGGCCCACAAACCTGGGAATGGTCTTTACCTTTTTTTAATGGCTGAAAAAAAAAAAATCAAAAGAAGAATAATGTTTCATGACACATGATGTTATATGAAATTCAAACTACAGTGCCCATAAATAAAATTTTACAGGCACACAGCTATACACATTCACTTACACATTGTCTATGGATGCTTTGGTGCTCTACTGGCAGAGGTGAGTAGTTGTGACAGAGACCATAGTACCCAAAGCCAAAAATATTCTCGATCTGGCCCTTTATAGAAAGTTGGCCTACTCTAACGTTAGATAATTCAGTTGGATGGTAAGTTGACTTGATTTTTCATCTTCAGTATCAAGAGGGTTTTATCCACCCACGTTGTTGTTGAACAGGACTGGCTACAGGACGGTCTTATTCCACTGGACTATTTGACAACATGTGGGTCCAGGTTACAGTCATGCCTGCTGCTCTATGTGTTTTTGCCCCTTGAAAGAAAACCCAGTCCCCCTGAAGCCTAAGGAGATTATTTTATAGTGACTGGTCTTAATCCTACTGTGTATACAAATTACTATTTCACATGTCATCATGCTTCTCCTTTTTGAAAATGCTATCAAAGAGCACAGTTTACTTTGCTACATCTCACATACAACTATGTTGCCAAGCAAAATGGCCCCATCACTCTGGGTTATGACATAATCGTGTCATTACTTTGGAAACACAACTACAACATCTTTCTGGGACACAACAGACCTTCAAAACGGATTAGATGTGGATGGGGATTGTAAAGTGGATTAGTAAAATAAGTGACAATGGAGTAAATCACTAATATTCTTTTAATATTTGCCCATGTTCCACATTTTCCTTCCAAAGTCCAAATATTTTTACCAACTCCATACAACAGCCTCATACTTTTAAAAAATTTTTTAATTTTTTTTAACGTTTTTATTTATTTTTGAGACAGAGAGAGACAGAGCATGAACGGGGGAGGGGCAGAGAGAGAGGGAGACAGAATCGGAGGCAGGCTCCAGGCTCCGAGCCGTCAGCACAGAGCCGTCAGCCCAGAGCCCGACGCGGGGCTCGAACTCACGGACCCCGAGATCATGACCTGAGCTGAAGTCGGACACTTAACCGACTGAGCCACCCAGGCACCCCTTAAAATTTTTTTAAGGTTTATTTATTTATTTTGAGAGAGTGAGAAAGCATGAGTCGGGGAAGGGCAGAGAGGGCGAGAGAAAGAGAACCCCAAGCAGGCTCCAGTCAGCGTGGAGCCTGACACGGGGCTCGAACCCACAAACTGCGAGATCATGACCTGAGCCAAAGCAGGACGCTTAACCAACCAAGCCATCCAGCGCCCCTCATACTTTTTAAATCTGCCTACATATAATGAAGGAAACCTTTCTACTACTCTTGCCCCTCAATATAACGGAGTTTTCATATATTCATTCTTGTGTTTTGCTTCTCATACACTCCTTTTATAACTTACCAACTTTGGTATTTTCCATGAGTTTTCTTTTTTCTTCCTGTAAAGCTCAAATAACAGTAAACATTAATGATAATTATTGCTCCTGGCACCATTTACCTCATTCAAGAGAAATTCCCACTTGTACTTCTTAAAATTCAAGCCCCCAAACAAAAACTCCAGAAAGTGTTTCAGAATTCTTTATTAAATGAAAAAAGATTTTTTTCAACTCTCTCGAGACGGGACTGTAATATTGAGTTAGGTATCCAGTCTCCCCACACCTGACTCCCAGATATCCAAATTATTAAAATATAGAAACAAAAAGCTATATATGGCTTTTACTATGCACAGCTATATATGCTCTTACTGGTTATTTATTTGGCTACAGTTGAAAAGATTTCTTTTATTTCAATTTACCATGAGCATTGATCCTTAAAAGAAAAACTTTAATTTTTTAAATTTTATTTAATTTTTATGTAACAATGTTACATTAGTTTCATGTGTACAACATAGTGATTCAACTTCTCTATACACTATAATATCCTCACAAGTATAACTACCATCTGTCTCCATATGACGCTATTAATGACATTACTGACTATATTCCCTATGCTGTGCCTTTTGTTCCCATGGTTTATTCATTCCATAACCAGAAGCCTGTATCTCCCATTCCCCTTCACCCATTTTGCCCATCCCCCATCCCCACCCCCCTGGCAACGATCCATTGTTCTCTGTATGTATAGGTCTGATTCTGCTTTCGGTCTACTTATTCATTTGTTTTTTAGATTCCATATGAGTGAAATCATATGGTATTTGTCTTTTTCACTCTGACTTACTTCACTTAGCATAATACCCTCTAGATCCATCCATGTTGTTGTAAATGCCATGATCCCAACCTTTTTATGGCTGCATAATACTCCTGCGTGATGTGTGTGTGTGTGTGTGTGTGTGTGTGTGTGTGTGTGCGCGCGCGCGCGCGTTTCTGTGTGTGTTTGGGTTTATGTGTGCATATAGCCATATCTTCCTTATCCGTTCAACTATTGATGGACACTTAGGTTGCTACCATATCTTGGCTATTGTAAATAATGCTGCCATGAACATAGGAGTGCATCTATCTTTTCAAATCGGTATTTTTGTTTTCTTTGGGTAAATACCCAGTAGTGGCATTCTTGGATCATATGGTAGTTCTATTTTAATTTTTTGAGGAACCTCCATACTGTTTTCTACAGTGGCCATACCAGTTTACATTACCACCAGCAGTGCAAAAGGGTTCCTTTTTGTCCACATACTCACCAACATGTGTTATTTCTTGTCTTTTTTATTTAAGCCATTCGGACAGGTATAAGGTGATACTCATTGTGGTTTTGATTTGCATTTCCTTGATAATTAGTGATGTTAAGCATCTTTTCATGTGTCTGTTGGCCATCTGTATGTTTCCTTTGGAAAAATATCTACTCAGGTCCTCTGCCCATTTAAGAAAAATTAACTTTAGGGGCACCTGGGTGGCTCAGTCAGCTAAGCTTCCAACGTCAGCTCAGGTCATGGTCTAATGGTTTGTGAATTCGAGCCCTGCATCAGGCTCTCGCTGACAGCTCAGAGCCTAGAGCCTGCTTCAGATTCTGTGTCTCCCTCTTTCTCTCTGTCCCTCCCCTGCTTATGCTCGCTCGCTCTCCCTCTCTCTCTCAAAAATAAATAAATAAACATTTTTTAAAAAAGAATAAGAAAATTAACTTTAATAAAGTTTGGCACAGTGCCTAGCATACAAAAGTCACTCAATATGTATTTCTTGAGTAAACAAAGTAATTCTAATAAATAATTATTTAGTGGTATTTTATCTTTCCAAAGCATTTTTCCATTTTCACGTTTAACCTATTCTGAGAGTAGGCTAACACACCTACACAGGTAGGTGTTCTCAAACATAATATTTGCCAGACCTTCATCAAAGCCCCAAAGAGTTGTTTCATTAGACACAATATGGTGAATATTAGAAGCTACAATTTCAAATTTCTAGCCAAGAAGTAGTCTTGAATTTCTCCATTACCTAAGCAGGAAAAGAAACTGAATCTTCTACAGGAAGATCTAAGTCCATGAGGCTACCAAATGCCCCAAAGTAACCATTTCTTTTTTTTTTTTAATGTTTACTGATTTTTGAGGGGAGGAGGGGCAGACACGGGGAGGGGGACAGAGGATCTGAAGTGGGCTCTGCATTGACAGCAGAGAGCCTGATGTGGGGCCCAAACTCATGAACCATGAGATTGTGACCTGAGCTAAAGTCAGCTGCTCACCCAGCTGAGCCACCAAGGTGCCCCCTAAAGTAACCATTTCTATTCTAGGGATACTAAAAGCATATACACATATCGATGCAACTAACAGAAAATTAGCAAGTAATTTTACAAGTCACCTCAGGATATTAATCAAGAACCATTATTAGAAATAGAGATATGGGTGCCTGGGTAGCTCAGTCAGTTAAGCACCTGACTCTTGATTTCGGCTCGGGTCACGATCTCATGGTTCGTGGGATCGAGCCCCACATTGGGCTCTGCACTGACAGCGTGGAGCCTGCTTGGCTTTCTCTGTCTCCTTCTGTCTCTGCCCCTCCCCCGCTTGCTCTCCACCTCTAAGTAAATGAACATTAAAAACACTTTCAATTAAAAAAAAAAAAAAAAGAAAGAAATAGAAATATCCATGATTTCCCAGCCGTGGTTTCACACACACTCCTGCTTCTTGGAGAAGAAAAGAGTCAACCACAGTTTGGGAAAGTGCAGCCCTCTGTATAAAAGCATCAGTGTTCACTGGTCACAGGCCACTGGTCTAGGGATGGGTACCTGGCTCAAAATAGATGATTCACATTCATGCAGATGAGAGGAACAGGGACACTGAGGGTAGGGGCCATTTAGCTTTGTTTCTTGGCGGACTGCCTAGAATCTAAATCTCCTCCTTAGGTTTGAGAAATTTCCCACTTTGGGGTGCCTGGGTAGCTCAGCTGATTAAGAGTCCAACTCTTAGTTTCAGCTCAGGTCACGATCCCATGGTTTGTGAGTTCCGGCCCCACGTCAGGCTGTACACTGACAGCTGGAGCCTGCTTGGGTTTCTCTCTCTCTCTCTCTCTCTCTCTCTCTCTCTCTCTCTCTCTGCTCCTCCCCTGCTTGCTTGCTTGCTATAAATAAATAAATAAATAAATAAATAAATATTTTTAAAAAGAGAAGGAAAAAAAGAAATTTAACGTCCCACTTTATGAGACACGGTGGGAGGAACAGCCCTCTTTCCACTACAAAGCCTAGAAGTACCTGATACTTGCTTTCCGAGCCTCCTTTGCAGACAAAGAACGGGCACATGACCTAGGCTTGACCAGTCAGAAATACCTGCCGTGGGCTTTGAATTGGAAGCTAGTGATACTCAGATGTGGGGACACTACTGAGTCTTATTCCAGAAGGAACAGGGTGAGCTGCCATGAAAGCTGTGCTAGCAGGATCCGAGTGCCTCCAGCATCAGTGGTCCAAGGATTAGTCAGTTCTAGTGTTCGGCAGCCGTGGAGTCCCCACAGGACCAGTTCTGCGGTATATTCTGCGGTTGTGGTTCTGGCTGTGGAGTCTTCTGTTTCCTGCCCATTTTCCAGCCCTTCTAAACAATTCTGTGAACCTCACAATATTCTCCAATAAATTCCTTTTCTGCTTAAATGCTACGGTGGTTTCTGTTGCTTACAACAGAGAAAGGGACTGATACACACAGTCCAGATCAGTTGGCTGGCAGCTTGTGATCACAAGATAGGAGAAATTTGAGATGTGAAGCTGCCATTTGGACACAGCCATGACAGGCCACACCAGCAGCAGAAGACAGTCCACAGATCACCAAGAAAAGCAGACAACAGATACAATGAGGTTCTGGAAAGTAAAAGTAAAAGAGAGAAAGAGAGAGACGGTTTGCCCTCTGACTACTGCCAAGTCCCAGGCCCATAAAAACAAGCCATATTTCATTTCCTGTCTATAAATTACCTTGAAATTCCCTGTTGTATCCTTGAAATGAATCCCTCGTTTTCTTAAAAAAGACTTTTATTCCTTGCAACCGAACGTGTCCTGATTAAGTCAGCCAGATGAGTAGTAAATCATAGTAATGTGGGGACATGCAAAACAGGACAACACAGACCCAGAAGTACTTAGGGGACAAACCACGTGAGGACTCTCTCTCCCTTTCTTCTCATAACAGAGGGTGATGACTCTAACCTCAGTTCAGAGGAGCTACAGGCATCATGTGCGTGTATTGTTGTATTGAACTTAGAATTAGCAAGTTATTTATGCCACCCAGTGCATATACTAGGTCTTGTCTATATAATGCCCAAAGATAACAAATAAAGATGTAGCTAAAATGTTAACTATAAGTTGAGGGCTGAGAGAGCTCCCCCCCAATGCAAAAACAGCTATAATATCACATTAAGAACCATCTGTCAAGATAGGCCCTGGATTACAGAGAAGATGGTGGTGAGGCCCACTGACAGATGGGAGAATCGGATCCACCCTGGGAGGAACATAGACAGCTGGCTCCAATAGCCCAGATTTCTGGCCACCCCTTCACACTTCACAACTACACCCTGACTCCTCCCAAGTGTAGACAAAACACTCTGAGCACGCCAACCCCAAGAAGGGCTGACTGAAGCTTGGGCTCCTGTGGGGGATGGCACTCCAGTCCTCCCACTGCCTGGGAAACCAGAAAGCGCTCATTCCCTCCTATTCCAGGGAGGGGGTCAGAAAGCAGACAGGTAATCTTCTCTCCCCACTCTGCCCTCTGATGCTTTTTGGTAATTTTTCATTTTTTTCATTTTTCAGGTTAACCAGGTTGGGAAACAATGAGAACCCTTTATAGAGGCCACCTCGTCTCTGTTCTTGTTCCTGGAGTGCTCCTGAACAACTCAGCAAGGCTGCCTCTTATCAAGGAAAGGCAAGGAACGATCGCTCCAGTTCTGATCATCAAAGCAAAAACACTGATGTCACAGGAAACTCATAAGAATGACAGTGACAAGACATAAAGCCTGAGCAGACCACAAATCTCTGTAAGTCAGTTTTCTCACCAATAAAACACTGTAGAATACTCCCAATTTGAAAATTCTGGGAATCCAAAATGAGCTGTTCAATTTTTGGAACATCCCATAATTTCTCTGTACAATTAACATAAAAATGGCTCTTAATTTACCTCAATGGTCTATTACAAGAATCAAATGAATAGATGTAAGAGTGGTTTGAAAGGTGCGTAGTACTAGTCACAAAGCATCAAAAGGGGAGTAGTAATATTTGTAGACACAGTTGTCACCCCCCTGGGATCTCTAGCAAATTATCAGAATCCGGGACCTGATCTTTGTAGATGATAGTTAAATGAGTCCATCTACGTAATGCACTTGGAATAGCATTCCGTGGTCAACACTCTGTAAGCAAGACTTTTTTAATTAGGTTATGATTAGTGGTGGTGGTTACCATGATTCTTATCAATTTTTTCAGTAATGGGATGGGGGGGTTTGCTTTACTATATAACTTTCTTATAATAGGAACTCAAGTATTTGGGAATTATCAGTCTCCTAATACTGTCAGCTGGGATGACATTTGCCAGCATTTTATATCCAAGAAGGCAGCGTCTCACTACCAGCCCAGAGACCCAGATTCAACATAGCTACAGCCAACAGACTGAGGATTTCTGTTGCATTTAGTTATGACCCTTTCTCAAACTTTGCTCTTATATCAACCTCTCCTTAAAACCCCAAGGCCATGTGTTTCTTTTTAATTAGAATGAGAGAAAATTTTGCTTGCAGAATTTCATGGCAGCCCTAAGGCATCACAAAACCCAAGTGGGGGAAATCACTGTGTAATAGTGAAGTAATATTAAAAGACAGTCAGAAAGCCATCTCGTATCATCCTAGAATGTCTCAGAGCATGATCTCAATACCTAATACCTGATAAATTCTGCACTGCATTCTAGCCACAAAACCAAACCATATCGCAGCCTGCTACAGCAAAAGGTCACTTCACGGGTGTCCCAGGGCCCAGCCATTGAAATGAGCCCCAAGTTAGTTTCACCCGATGGCAACAGTAGCATTCAACTGTCACCCTCTCCTTACATTAGCATGCTGTGATTATTCCCAGCAGTGGAGCTGGGCCTCCATGGTAACGCTCTTCAGGGAGCTGGGGAAGCTCTTTAATTATTAAAATGAATAATTCTTACCAACACATTTAATTGGAAAATATTACATGTTAAAGGGGCACTAATGGAACAGCTCTGAGAACTGAGCGGTATGATAGAGGATGCTTTTTGATGTGAATTTGAGCAATACTCTCCTCATCCCATCACACCATGCATTATTTACTTGCTTTAAAAAAAATGTATCATTTCATTTCGAAATGGAGATGGAATTATTGAACCCGCAAAAGCAAACTTTTGAATTACTCCCATGCGTTTGAACCATTACCAACCCACAAAAATCAAATACTGTGAATTGTCACGTTCTCTCTGATTGCTAGGAAATCAACCAAAAAATACCCTGAACATTATATCAGCCAATCAATTCAGACAGTTGGGAGAGCTTTACAGAGAGGTAACTGTAGTATTTCCTTTGTTGAGAAATAAAAATTTATATATTAAAAGCATATGTCTAATTTCGCCCATGGACATTCTTAAGCATATTTGCATATGCACGCTATCACATAGAAATGTGCATTTCTCTGTGTGTTATGTATTCTCAGAGAAATGAGTCTTGTTCCAGAGGCAAATAGAAGAATTCAATCTTATTATTAACTCATCTCATGCAAATATAGATAATTTAAGCCCTCTGACATGTTTCCCTCAGTGCTCTTTATAAAGAAAGTTTTAATCATTGGATAAGAAGAAAAAAAAAACCACGACCAGCATTCTCATTCAATCTCTTCATTTTGAGATCACAAAGCTGTTTCTATGAGGGAGGAAATGACAGAAATACAGGGGATAATAACACCGAAAACTGAAGAATGGAAGACACACACATTTATCCCTTGGCAAGAGAGTGAGTAATCAGAAATTTCACCCTTCAACTTGAAAGCATTTTCTTTGGAAGTAGCATGTTGCTGGTACTAGGTTTAAGGATCCCAAGATTTAATTTTTTTTTTAAAAAAAAGGCTTTGAAAAAGCTACTTTGGTTCAGGAACTATAGTTAGAGCTTTTCGTACATTCAGTTTAGTTAACATAATATTTCGTAAAGTTTGAGTGATAATAAACATCTCACATGCTGCCCACAAGAAGAATGAGGTTAAACATCATCCTAGGGGCACCTGGGTGGCTCAGTCAGTTAAGCATCTGACTCCTGATTTCAGCTCAGGTCATGAGTTCAAGCCCTGCATTGGGCTCTGCGCTGACAGTACCTAGCCAGCTG
>NW_024412430.1:9119092-9208824 GCF_014898765.1 Herpailurus yagouaroundi | reverse complement strand
GGAGAAGTGCAAGAGCAGCCACCTCTGAGTGTTCCCCTGAACTTGGCTGGTTCTCCTACCCACCCCATCCACTGCCCATCAGCACGAATCTACAGGTCTGGAAATTCTTGCTCCTTGTTCCGCTTCTCAGTATCCCCTTTGCCCCATTTAGTTTCTGCCTAGCGATTGAAAAGCATGACCCAAGGCACTGCTCAGATGATGCAAATATCAAACTACGCTGCTGTCTCCAAGTTCCCTAGCCAGCTTTCCAGATTCTTTAGCTTTCTAAAAATCACCCTTCTTGTTCCACTGTATCTGTCAGACTGCCTGGTCCCCTAATGCTGGAGGAAAATCAAAGAGCTGCTTGACTGGAAAGGAGTAATTACTATCAGTGACATTTCCATTAGGAAGTTTCCTACTGAGCTGCTCTCCTCTTAATACCAAATACTCATATTAACGCCCCCCACAACTCAGTTCCCTACACTAATTTTTTAAATTAAAATTCTAATGATTTATAATGAATGACTGGTCACTGTCAAGCTACAAAACCAATGACTCAAGGGCACATAAATGACATGTATGTCTGTCCACCTAGACTTCCACATGCCTGAGTTTCTAGCTGTTCAATAGAATTTGCAGCATAGAAGACATGTAAACAGAACAATGGTTTCCAAACTTTCTTTAGCAGCAACCCTACCTTCAAATGAAACCTTATTCTAAGTAAGTATAAAGGCAATATTTATTAACATGAATTCATTAGCATAGATTTAATTTTTAAGTTTATATATGTGATGATTTTGTTAAGTCAGTAATTTTTTTTAATGAGAGAAAAAGCAGAAATCAGGATTTAAATGAGAAGTAGACTATATATTAACCCCAATATTCGATTTATTTGCATAATCTTTTTTTTTGTTTTTTTGCACAAATGGTTTCTTTTAGCTTGTCCTATGTTCTTGAGATATTCTTCAATTAGGATGAAATAGCAGAGGTTTTATTCCAAAGCCTACAGGAAATTGAAATATTCTGGTGCCCTAAGTTGTTGTGTAAGTGATCCGTAATTTGTTAAAATTTGGCACATAACACACGACTTATTTCGTGAAGCTTGTGTGCATGTTATTCTATCTTTAAATGAAATCTGCATCACACATTTAAGGAATCACTAAATCCCAGCCATGGAACACCAGGGCTCTGCAGAACACAGTGTGAAAAAACTGGAAGCAGATGTGATTGAAGTTTAGGGAGAAACAAGTAGCGAAGGAGATCAAGAAAAGGTTAACTTGAAGAAGGCTGTGCCCGTTGCTAATGGTAACCTCTTAACTCCCTCAGCACTTCCTGTGTCTTTATCCCAGTGCTGACTCCATTCTCCATGCATTGCAGCAAGTTGAGCACGCCTGCCCCTCTAGGGGGCTGTATGCAACTGAAGGCAGAGCATCGTTGCTATGGACTGAACAGAGTTCCTCCAAAATTCATAGGTTGAAGTCTTAGCCTACAATATGACTGTATTTAAGATAGGGAGGCAAACCAGAAGAGACTCTTAAATATAGAGAACTGAGGGCTGATGGAGGGGAGGTGGGTGGGGGGGCTGGGCTAGATGGCCAATGGGCCCTAAGCAGGGCACTTGTTGGGATGAGCACTGGGTGTTATATGTAAGTGATGCATCACTAAATTCTACTCCTGAAACCATCACTGTACTGTACGTTAACTAGCTTGGATTTAAATAAAAGTTTAAAAAATAAAAATAAATAACTTATATTATATTATATATTTAAATAAATAAAATAGAAGCTAAATAAGTTTAAGGGTGGGGCCTAAATCAGATAAAACTGGTGTCTTTACAAGAAGAGGAAGAGACACCAGAGGGGTGTGTGTGTGTGTGTGTATACAGAGGAAAGGCCATGTAGGGATACAGCCAGGAAACAGTCATCTACAACCCTTAGAGAGAGGCTTCCCCAGAAACCACCCTTGCCAGTCCTTTTCTCCTTGACTTTTAGCCTCCAGAACTTTGCGGGAAATAAGTTTCTGTTGTGTAAGCCATCCACCTTGAGGTATTTTGACAAGGAAGCACAAGGAAACCAATACAGTCATGGAACAAATACATCAGAAAAATATTGTTTAAATGAACACAACAAAGGAAATTTCCTTTTTATCATTGTGAAGTCACCTAAGTTTGATACATTACAAAATGCTCATTAAGATCACTTTGTAAGGACTATCAATATTATTCTGCCTAAATTAAAGAAAAAGCTTTTGGCTTTCAAGCCTGAAGCACGGACGTCCGTGGATCTGAAGCGAGCTCAGCTTCACTGAACAACTCTCTGTCTCAATAGCTCACAGTACAGGGCTTTGCAAACACATATTAAATTGGGGAAGGACATCTTTGACTTTTCGAAACTAATCCATTTAGTTTTACACAGTGTTTATCCTGGTTTCTTTTTCTTTACTCATGTTTTTCTCTTATACCAAGGATAGCGAAAGCTTGACACAGGTATTACCACTCTTTTGTCAGTGCCTATGACAACCATGAGCAATTGATCCCAACCCCATTCCAAGTATAGATGTAGCTTCAGAATCCTTCCTAACACAGTTCTTCAGGCAACCACTGTCCATCATCAGTTATGTAAAAGGAAAATTATCTGCCAACCTCTTTTATGTCTTTTTTTTTATCAGATATGGTTTTAGATCTCAGTATGTTATAATAATTTCCACTTTTAAATATTTTTGTGGATCTATTAAAGAGTAGATTCTGTGGTTGATTTTACTCTGACCTTTTGAATTCATAAACTCCAGGGGCATCATTCACCTGAGCTGTGCAATGCACAGCCTATATAGGCTCAGAGTATTCATATTTTATCATTTTTAACTATTTTGAAAAAAGGTTACCTATTTAGGTTACCTTTGACTCCAATGTTAATGACTTGCATATAAAAGCAACAAATTTGTTTTTCAATATTTTAAGTGCTTTTAATAATTACCAAATAAAAATATTTATTTGTACTATTATTAAATGTTATTAAAAATGACTCACAATGAGACATCCAGTTTGAGACAGTGGTCCTAATGTGGCCTCTCCAAATTTTTCAACAAAATATCATCAGAAATAGAAAAAGATGAAAACGTAATCCTTTTTCAAAATCTAAGGCTGATATACCACCAAGTGTAGAAGATATTTTCATTCTCCACACAATTAATGAAAGAGATTAAAAATCATATCAGTATCTAGAAGCGGAGGAGATCTTGAAGCCTGAGAAGATCTGACTGTTAGTTCAACTGACATTCCACTGTGGCACCAACCGGATGAAATGGACACCTAAGTGAACAGAATAAAGCCAAGGTCATTTGCATTTTCTCCTTCTTCCAAGTATAGGGACTAGGGAACAAACACTACAAGGTCTTCCTCCTCTTTTAATATATTTGCAATGCACTCTTTTGAGGACAATGATGCCACCATAGGTGATTCTCCTCTTTTTTTGTTATACTTTAAAAAGAATTTTTTTTAATGTTTATTTATTCTTGAGAGGGAGAGAGACAGAGTGCAAGTGAGAGAGGGGCAGAGAGAGAGGGAGATACAGAATCCAAAGCAGGCTCCAGGCTCTGAGCTGTCAGTGCAGAGCCCAACACGGGGCTCACACCCATGAGCTGCGAGATTATAACCTGAGCTGAAGGCGGACGGACGCTCAACCGACTGAGCCACGCAGGCGCCCCTATACTTTTTTTAAAGTAATCTCTCACCCAACATGAGGCTTGAACCCATAACCCTGAGATGAAGAGTCACATGCTCTACTGACAGAGCCAGCCAGGGACCCCAGCAGTAGGTGACTTTTCAAACAAAGCTCTGCCCTTCCTCTAACAGCAGCGATTGCCTGTCTTGCTCTGCAAAGCTTCTTCCTAGACCTTTTGTAGGTTGATTGTCTGTACTCACCCTCAGTCCAGGGATGATCAGCCTGGCCTTGGTATTGTCAGTGAACAAGCTGTGTCCATAACCTTCTCTCCTAGGGGTTATGTACGCAAGTTGTGTCCCACTCTCTATCTACTCCTAGATGCTAGCAAGCATGAGGGAGCAATATTTTAGTATTAACTGCTCTGGGCTTTCTACTCTCTTTTCAGATGCATTCAGGCTTCCAGTCTTATGCCTTTTGTCTTGGGGAAGAAAGACCACAGAGGAACAACAGAGAAAAGTCACGTGTCAGCTCTCTCCATACGGAGTTCTGAAATTCCCAGCACAGACGACACCTAGAAGCGTCAGTTGGTTAAGCGTCCAACTTTGGCTCGGGTCACGATCTCACAGTTTGTGAGTTCGAGCCCCACATCAGGCTCACTGCTGTCAGCCTGTCAGCAGAGAGCCTACTTCAGATCCTCTGTCTCCCTCTCTCTGCCCCTCCCCCACTTGCACTCTCCCAATAAATAAATATTGAAATTCTCAGCATAGGTAATAAGTTGAGAAAGATGTGCCCAAGTCTCAAAAACTTGGTTTTAAGTACCAAGAGGAAAAGTTTATCTTATTAATAACCAATGACTTAAAAAGCCAGGTCTCAGGGCTAAATTTGATTAAAAGAACAAAGTAAAAGTAAGAAAGTAAGACCCTGCAAGGTGTTCCCAACAAGCGCCCCCTCTCCTGGGACAGATCTCAAGGGAGAGAGCGTAAACTCCAGACCGCAGTGGGGCTTGAAGAGCAGAAAGAACCTGAACTTACTTCCAGGAGGGGCCCAAGGCTGTGCCTCAAGACTCTTGCACAAGTCTGTGGTGTGAGAGAAGAGCAAAAACTTCCCTGTCTTCCCAAAAGGATGCCGAAGTGGCTGGAAAGCTTGCAGAATGAGCAGCTCCTTGCAAACAGGAACAAGTGCACCCTGAGGACCCTGACGCCAAGACAGGACTGAAGGGCGGTGGGCACAGATGTAAAAGACCAAACTCTAAATGGGATGACTTAAATCTCCTCCCTAGCAAAGAGACAGCCGTCAATCACAGGGGACAGCCCCCCTTCCTACAGTAGCATCATGAGCTTTAAGCCCCTAGAACTGAGAAAAGAGGAGAGAAAATAAACTCTCATTTTATGGGGGACGAGGGGAAGGAGGAGGTTGGAAGACCTGAATTGTCAGAATTAAAACCTGAAATAGGGGAGCCTGGGTGGCTCAGTGAGTTGGGCGTCCGACTTCAGCTCAGGTCATGATCTTATGGTTTGTGGGCTCGAGCCCCGCGTCGGGCTCTGTGCTGTCAGTTCAGAGCCTGGAGCCTGCTTCAGATTCTGTGTCTCCCTCTGTCTCTCTGCCCCTCCTCTGCTCCCGTGCTCGCTCGCTCTCTCTCTCTCATTCTCTCTCAAAAATAAACATTAAAAAAATTTTTTTAACCTGCAATAACTGAAATTAGCAATCAATGACTGATATGAGGTGTTCTATCATTAGGCACTTACAACAGAGACCATTTGTGTTATAGAAAAACTGAACACAGTTATAATTTGCACATCTAGGCAAAGATTCAGACCTCTTCACAAATTCAGGGGTAGGTCCAGCTCTCTGTGGCACAGGGAGATCTCCCCGTTATCCCCATATTATGTTCTCTGATATACTAACCGGAAACAGGACATGAAAACTGTAACCCCAACACACGGGGCTAAATAGGTTCTCCCCATCTGTCCTATGCCCATCCTACCCAAAAGACAACACAGTACTATTTGAAAAGGTCTGCACCTGCCAGCATGCACTGGATCTCTTCAAAGCCCAGTTAGGCTCTGCCTAAATATAGAGAGACAGGCATGGCACCACGTGGGGTTAGGGAGACTGTGTCTAGCCCAATGAGCACTCATTCTTTGCAAATCAGAAAAAGACGCCTGTTGTGCCAGGCACTCTTGTGCAGTAAACAGCCTGCCCAAATGTACACAGCAGCCCTTGGTTGGCAAACGAGAAATTTAATCTATTTTCTTCACAAACAAGAGCTACAGGGAAGGATGCTCATTTTCTGGCTGTATTAGCCCTGGCACTGCAAATAAGGAGCAAATGCAGAGGAAGCATGATGTTTTTCTGCCTTTTTATCAGATATTCCTTTTTCTATGAAGTTGCCTGGTAGCAGGATATGTGTGAATGCTTGTTTCTTTATGTAATTCAATGAATCCATTTGCAAATGCCTTCAAGATAATGGCATTGGTTAGGTACTGGAGTTACATTGTCCTTGATAAATGCATGTGTTTTGGCCACAGGAACCTCTGTAGAAGCCATTCAGACTCAATGTACCCCTTACCTCTTCCCACAGAGCTTCTAGCTCCTAAACTAAGCAGAGGCAAATAAAGAAGATAAATTAACCACTGTGCTCTCCCCAGTAGTCCTTCAAGAGTTCTGCAGACGCTATATGTACTGATTCTTAAAGCTGTTTTTAGGATCTTCTAGAGATTTAACACGCACGTAAAATAGCCCCAGGTGGCAGTCCTAAGCAAATTATGTAAAGTCACGAAGCCTCAGATGGCTCATGATCAAAATGGGGCTTGTAATAGCCACTGTGTAAGATTTTGTGACCTAGCAGTAGAACACCTTCACCCAGTGTCCGGCACGGCGAATGTGGGTACACCTTAGCTTCATGAGCCTGTGGTTATCGCAATGCCACACGGACAGCAGAGGGGCACAACTCCCTGGCACGTGCCACATCGTCATCGTGCAGAAGCTGCAGGACTATTCCAGAGACACATACGGTTGATTCTAGAAGGTCCCGGAGATGTCCCTGTGATTACATTTAACGTTCGCGTCATTCCCCCCAGGAATTCCTCACTTAAATCTGCCCTCACGGGCTCTTGAGGGCTGGACCTTACCACAGCCTCGACTGCGGGCTCCACCAGGATCGTGCTGGTGTCAGTGCTCCCAGAACAGCAAGCCACCGTGGGCCAAAGTGAGCGCTGCCTTCCCGCTGTCTGCTGAGCAGAGGACGACCAACCACCATGTTTCACTGCGCCTCTCCTTCACAAAGCAACTCCTGTGATGTACAGGGACATCGACCGCTCTTGTCTCAGGACTGTCCTGGTGTTAGTTTTAAAAATCCCACATACTTGAGAACCCTCGGTCCGGGCAAACTAGAACGGTTCGTTACCCTACTTAAGTTTCAGGCACCAGATCTATGGAGCCCGCAGGAGAATAGACGTCATTCTCTAGCCCCCAACTTCCTTCTGCCCACAGCCCCACCCCATCCCAGTAAGCAAACACAAACCTGTATTAGCTTCCCAGTACTGCCTAACAGATTAACATGAGGTTGGTGGTTTAATACAACACCTATTCATTACCTCAGGGTTTCTCTAGACCCGAAGCCTGAGTGCATCTCAGTTGAGATCTTTGCTCAGGGTCTCCTGTGGTAGAAACCAATGTATCCATCAGCCCGAGTTCCCATCTGAAGGCTCTGGGGGGAGATCCAATAGTAAGCTCACTGAGGTTGTCAAGTGAATTCAGTTCTCTGTGGTGGTAGTACTGAGGTCTTCATTTTCTTGCTGGCTGTCAGGTAAGGGCTGCTCTCAGCTCCATGTGGTCTCCTCCATCTTCAGAGCCACCAGAGAGTCTCCCTTGCATCAAATACCTCTCACACTTCCAACTTCATCAAGGAGAGTCCGGTCCCTGTCAAGGGCTCACCTGAGGAAGGCAGGTCCACCCAGGATAATTTCACTTTCTTTTATTTTTTTAAATTTTCTTTTAACGTTTATTTATTTTTGAGAGAGAGAGACAGAGAGTGTGCAGGGGAAGGGCAGAAAGAGAGGGAGACACAGAATCCAAAACAGGCTCCAGGCTCTGAGCTGTCAGCACAGAGCCTGACAGAGAGCCAAACTCACGGACCATGAGATCATGACCTGAGCTGAAGTGGGACGCTTAACCGACTGAGCCACCCAGGCGCCCCTTATTTCACATTTTAAAAGTCATCTGTGCCAAATAATATAACTTAATCATCATCATACTTAAGGGTTTCACCCACTCTCAAGGAGAGAAGATTATACAAGGTGAGGATCACTGGGGGTCATCTTAGAATCCGGCCTACCACACCTCCTTTCCCAAAGTGTATTGAAAGTTGCAAAGAGATGCCTGATAAGAGCAAGGCTCTAACACCTCACCAGACACATCCAGACAGTCTCATTTGAGGTTCTTTAGTACAATGTCTTTGATACATTCATCTATTCTTTCTCATGGAACAAATATTTATTGAAGATCTATTATGAGTCTGGCATAGTATCAAGTGCTGGAGATCATGATAAACAAGAGACATGACCCCTTGTCCTCATTTGGTGGGGCAAAATGAATCAATAATCGTAAGATGAGTCTTTGACCACTGTGAAGAACGTGAGTTCCTATAAAGGGAGAAATTGACCCCATCCAGGGCACAGAGTGCTGGCTCCCTACCCAAATCCACTCTCACCTTCCACTATAGAAGAAGGAAGAAGGCTGTCCTAACTGCACTGCGTTTCCCACCTTCTTTCACCTGTAGGTGCGGCCATGTGACAAAGTCCTCTCCAACGAGTACAAGTCAATCAGTACCACTTCCAGGCCTGAGCCCTTAAACTCACTGTTACTCCCATGAGTGACAATGGCATGGCCCAGAGTGACCACGAGTCACTGTTGAGAATGGCAGAGCCACCGTCAGCCTAAGTTCTTGAGTGACTACATGGAAAGAGTCCACCACCACCATTGGACCGCCATCACCATCACCACCAAAGGCAGACCAGACTGTTGTGTGAAAAGGAAAGAAACCTCTCTTTTGTTTGAGCCACTACTTTTAGGTTTATTGGTTCAGTAGTTTAGGCTTCCCCAAGTAATAGAGAACTGCATGCTGGCAGGCAAAACAAAACACGACACTTTCTTATCTTACATTTATATAACGTGTCTCCTGAAGGCTTTCACATCTAGTCGATTTAATCCTCTCAAAAATCCTATGAGACAAGTAATAGGGCATCTATTATTACACCCACCTGCCAGATGAGGCTTAGAAGAATTCAGTGACTCAGGGAGGTTCCCAAAGCTCATTAGTCATTTTTGGGATCTGTGACTGACTCACCATTTGGATTTGGACAAGTCATTCCTTTGTTTCCTTTTGCACTTATAGGATCACTCCTGTCTTCTTACCTAAGAGGAAGAAATTCTATGGAGTTTGTCTATGAAATCTTCTGACTGAAAGACAACACAAATATGATACTTGGTTCTATAAGTTATACCTGCAGTAGAGAGATAATTTGGCAATGCCCTCTTAATTATTAACTTTTCAATACTTTGAGTCCATTGGAACGAGATGGATATGCGAAACTATAGGCTACTAAGCTACCATTGGTCATGGGTCTCAAGTTTTAATCTCATCCTTGGTACCATTCTTGGGCTCCTTTTGATTTCATTTACTCATCAGTGTACGTTATTAGAAAAACCGCATCTTTTCAAAATCGTTCATTCATTCATGTGTTCACCAAAACTGTACTGTGTAAAAGTCACTGTGCTAGGCAATGAGTATATCCAATAGTAAACAATGCGGGCACAGTCCTGCCCCTCAAGAAGATTACAGTTTAGTCAGAGAAAACAATAAAGAGGCAATTTTATCAATCAATCCAAAGAAGGAACAGAGGAATGAAGAGTATGCGAATTGAAACACTCTTCTTATCTCTTCTTGCCTCCAGCTGCACAAACAATGCAGTCTACTGGGAAATCCAGAGTTAGGATTATTCACAAGTGCATTATTTCCAAGTTGCCAAGATAGCCTATTGTCAGCTTCTGGATGCTGGGGTAATTGCTTTGCTTCTAGGAAGTTTGGAGCTACATGCGGTACTTAGCTTTAGTAAATGGCTGAACTAAGATTTCTAATTCCAGTATGTTTCCACTCCTTCTAAACTGTTTCTGTTTTGCTTCCTTTTTCTGGTGGTAAAGGACAGAAGGAAGGAGGAATAAAGGGAGAAAGGGGAGAGAGCACAGAGGGAAGGGAGAGAACACTGTTATGACTGACAGCCTTACTGTTTTGCACCCACCACTGTGATCATCTCTGTCCTCAGGTCATGAGTGGGCACCCAGATGTAATGTGGGCTCTGAACCAATCTGGGAGGCACTTCTGTTCAAGGTCAAGGATGCCTTTAACTACGCCCTTCCTCTGAAAGCCAAAGCAGAAATAAGTGGCCCTGCCACCATAGTTCTATTGCCACCAAGCCTGTTTTATGTTTCCAAACAAGTTGACAGAAAAGTTGGTAGGATCTGAGGCCCAGGGTAAGAAGAGAAGCTATTTTAGAAAGGAAAAAAGAAGAACATTTATTGAGTGTTTATTATATGTGATAAATGCTTCATGATAATTCTCTCATTAAGTCCTCATGACCTTACCATTCCATAATCTTCTCAGAACATTCTTCTTGCCCACGCCACCTGGCCCAGAGCGGTTGGGGTCTACCATCATGCTGTCCCCAAAACCTCCCGCATCTCTAAACCCAAAAGGCAGAGGCAAGCCCCTTGTAGAGCCAGCCTGGTCATTTTACATGCACCAGTCCCCACACTTAACTAATGAAAAGCTTAGCAGAAATTGGATTAAAATTTTAGGTTGATCCTAGGCTCAGAGGTATCCGGCAATGACAGTAAAATCATAGGCCTACACATGTTAATCCTGGTCTTTGTTTCCATCCCCTGCCCGTGCATTTCTTCCTTTCCTTAAGCCTGGGAGACGTCGCTCTGATGTTCTTGGCTCCCTGCACATCAGTGAGATGCGCCACCACAGAGCGGAAACCTTGGGGGAACTCAGATCCAAAACGTTCGAGAATAAAGCATTTGGCTTCCTCGAAGCAGAGTGGCACGGCGACACGTGTCTTTACAAACTTAACAGGCTGTAATCTGCTACAGCTGCTACGGAACGGCCTGTCTCTCTTGGTGTTTGACATCCTCTGTTCATAAATTAGCTTTTCAGCTGGCTTTAGGTGTGGAAACCAGACAGCTTCTCAACTGAAAGAGGTTTCTGGAGCAGAACTAAAAAGCATATTCAGACGCTGGGCTGAGTCCTCATAATATTTAGGTATTTTGGTGATTAGAACAGTCATCTCTTTCTCAGTCCTCCAAACGCCAGCGCGTCCATGGGGAAGCATCACCAATTTGTACACACAGTTGTCAGGGAAAATGTCAGTCCTTGTGTGAGGACAAATCTCCTTGTACACAGCTAGGGAAGGGTTAGGTGCACAGCAGAGCGCCATGCTCTTCTCGACCACCACCATCACCAGCACTACCGTCGCCTGCTTCACCTCCCACCACAGTCGCTTTTAGGTCTTTTCAGGTGCTCCTGCAGCCATGGTCCACCACGGCATTTTCACTCTGCGGAGCAGCCCCCTGACGGGTGAATCCTCACCAGTATAGAAGGTCAGTGACAGGAGAAATCCCAGATCCCATCGATACTTTTGACCACTGTATTCCTACCACTTCTCGCAGAACCTGACGCGTAACAGGCACTTGATGAGTGTTTGTTGAATGGACAATTAAATTCCTTTACTCTTAGATCAGTTTACTTCTCTCCCTTGGTATTTGCTTTCCCCAGCCATGGTGGGTACTTTCTGGCCTCAGATTTTACTGCCCCCGGATAGTTGCTCACAAAAATGAATTTTCTCAGAATCCGTACTTGCTTCATACGTGCGATCTGCAAAAGAATTACACTACTAATGTACCTGCAGTCGAAAAATGGGTTTGTTCATGGCAGCCCGAGGTAGAAGGAAGGTTCCTCTTTCCTTGAGACCATAGAGACACGGCAGTATTTTAGAATCAGCTAACCTGTCAAATCTCTATTCTGAAGGGTTTTTCCTCTGCCTAAATCATGTTGCTAATCTCCTTCATATGACTTTTTCCAAGTTTTTTTTTATAACCATAAAAGTAGCTACTGCTCATTGTTATGATGGGGGGAAAAGGTACAAAAAGTACAAACAAGACAAATAGAAAACCTCCCCTGATGTCTGTCTCCACAGGTCACTATTCACATGCTTCCATCTGACGGTCTACACTAGTTCATCTCACTGTGGTTCTATAATGTAATATCTACCCCTTTAAATGTTATAGGTTTTTTCCTAGGATTTTGTCGCCTTTTCTTCTTTTTTTTTTCTCATTTTCCATACTGCTCCTGGCTTATCTATGTACCATGAAGACTTCAGGTACCCTACAGGTTATTTAAATGCCCTTAGAGTTGAGTTGAATTGAAGTGAATTGACCTGTTACTCTTTCCTCCTTTCCTCCAAGGCCCGGCCAACACAGCACACAAACATCACCAGCCAAATAAAACATGCTGTGTATTAATGGCATTAGCAGAACAGAGCTGTAGCAAAAGCTAGAATGGGAAACACAGCTCAGGCTCAAAGGACCCACTACTTCCCAGCCCTGAGCTCCGAGATTCAGCTATGCTGGGAATAAGTGAGAAATAAAGACCAGCACTGCACAGATGATCCCAAATCTATCACGAATCTACCCACAGGGACAAGAATCAGGCCTGCCTCACCAGCCCCAATACAGCGGAACAGAGAGGCAGCTACAGACAGAGCACGCTCAACTCCAAAGATATGCCCTGAGCTGACATGGCTTTGCAGTCCCCACCTGGCAGGCCAGTCTGACCCATGAGGGAAGAGAGAGCAACAAAACGGAATAGCTGTACTTCAAAGGGAAAGTCCTTGACCATCTAACCTGCTAGCAGCATGGATCCAGAAAGCGAAAGAAAGAAGACAGCATGCCATTGATAACACCATCAATACAACGGCTCTGCCTGCGCTAAAATGTGGCCCATTAACTTCAAGTTCTGAGCTACTGACAAACCTTTTCTCTTGCCCTTAGCAGGGAGTGAATGAGGGATGTGAGAAGAGAGAAAGCATATTCCCTGACACTCCCCCAATTAGTCCAATTACCTATGGACTAAAGCTACAGCGAACAGACACTACTGCTCCCCAAAACGTGCCTGGCACATAGTAGATAGTCCATAGATATTGGTTGACTAAATCAATAAATGACTCCCAGATTTGTATCTCCAGTCCAGACCCATCACGAACTCCAGACTTACATAAATCTGCTCCCCCCTGAGCCTTCCTTCTTCCAGCTTATCTTAGTAAACTGAACCCTTACCTATGTGGCTATTCACATCATCGTCTTCCAACTCTCTCTCCACCAAGTATGGATCACCTCCAAAAGAAATTAACTTACTACCTAGTAGTCAGTCTCTCTCATTCTCCCTTTCATGTTTTTAAAGAGAAACAAGGAAAAAATATTTTTTTTGATTATTCAAAGGAATTTATCTAGATTTTGATTTCCAAGAAACATTCCTTGAAGACAACAAAGATTAGATTCACTTTCTGTTGCCTTTGCTGTATTCCCTTACTTGATGGATAATTAGCCTGCAAACTTTCCTCTTCATACCTTATGAATTATGTTTGAGGCCATTAATTCAAGTATATAAAAATTATTTTATTTTTTTAACCATATCCCCAGGCCCATCAAGAACAAAAAATCAAGAACAAAACCTCCTTGGATATTGTATCTTACACACACATTTCTTAAGCAAATTAAAATTCTTCCACAACACTTTCTAATGTTATAGTAAAACTATCTCCCATTGCCTTATTATTCCTTGTCATTTTTTTTTCTTGGCTTTAAAATTTTGGAAATCATCCTCAACTCCTGAATTATCAGTCAAGAAAAAGCACTATTTTTTCTGTGATATGAAATGTTCAAAAGAATGTTAATAACTCTTTTTCCATGTAATTTTAAAACATCTCATTCCCTCTACAAGTTCTCTGAAAGTACCCAAAGCTTAAAGTATCAACATGAAAGACCCATATCAACACCAGTGACTTATCATACTTCATAGTTTTTAAAAATCTGCCAACCAGTTCTCACCTTAGCAAGAGCCTAGATAATGCATTTACAGAACATCTCAGAGTTCACTGGTTTGATTTTGCTAGACATGGATCACAAATGTGTAGCATGACAAAGAATTCAAGGAAAACAATTAGGTTTGGTATCAAACAGCACTTAAATTGAAAGAGAGCAGGTATGCAACCAAGGCTTGATTATAAAAATAAATTAACACATGAAATGTGTAGACAGGGTAGAAATAAAATGTGCCCCTAGTCAGTGTCTGTTGTAAAAGGAGTCAGAGCATTCATTCACGGATTCCTGATTATTAGAGAAGAATACGATTTCTGCCCAGAAAGGACCTCAGAATGTTTATCTGCTGGCTCATGAGGATACTGTCCTGCATTTTTTTTTTTCAGAGAGAGAGAGAGAAAGGGAAAGCGAGAGCAAGTGGGGGAGAGATAGAGGGAGAGGGGGCAGGGAGAGAATCTTAAGCAGGCTCCATACCTGCGCAAAGACCAACTCAAGGCTGATCCCACGACCATGAGATCATGACATGAGCCAGAACCAAGAGTCGGAAGCTTAATCAACTTAGCCATCCGGGCACCGCTGTCTTGCATTTTATTTTACCTGAAATATTTGAATAATCAAAATATTCCATTCACCAAGTTATAGAAATGAATAAATCTTACCGTATAAAGTAGCTCTTGGCATTCTCAGCCATCATCCCTACTTTTTTATTATCTGGCTTGCATAAAGCTATTAAAGTAATTCTTGTCAGAATTGGGCATTTTTTCTGGAGGAAAGTATTTGCAATAGCTTCCTTTTAACTTATGAATTTATTCAAATAAATATCTGCAGGCAGGGACATCTCTGGAATAAGAAATACTTGAAATGTGTATATTCTATGGAGTAAGAGATCTGGCCTCCAGTCATGAATCTACACTTCTCAGCAGTGTGGTCTTGAGTAAATTATGTTTTCTGACCTGAAATTTTTTATTTGCAAAGTAGAGATTATGGCAATACCTACCTCACAAGATTTTGGTGAAAATTTAATGAAATTATACATGCAATGAGACAAAGACAACTCCTGATACATGCAGGCACCCAATAAATGTTATTTGCAAAGAAAGTACAGATGAATAATTTTACATCTTGAAATGAGGAAAGTCTTGCCTGCTTGGGATTCACCCTCTCTCCCTCCCTCTCTGCCCCTCCCGTGTCTCTCTCTCCCACTCTCTCTTTCAAAATAAATAAATAAACAAACTTTAAGAAAAAATCATTTTAAAAAGTAATAAAATAAGGAGGAAAGTCTTTCCATGCATGGTAAAAAGCAAGAAACCATAAATTAAAATATTAATATGTTTACATGAAACAAAGGTTTTTTAGTAACAAAAATGTTTCAGTCAGGAATAAAAGACATTTCAGGAAAAATATGTGCAACATATACACCAGGAAAAGGGTGAATATGTGTAGTGCATCACGTTCTTATAAATCGGTATGAAACAGGAAAAAAATCAGTGAAGAATCTGAATGGGCAATTCAAAAAGATGGGGCCGATATCTCCATGGACAGATACTTAGTCTCACTAGTAATCAAAGAAATACAACCAGGGGTGCCTGGGTGGCTCAGTCAGTAAGCATCCGACTTCGGCTCAGGTCATGATCTCGCGGTTTGTGAGTTCGAGCCCCGCTTCAGGCTCTGTGCTGACAGCTCAGAGCCTGGAACCTGCTTTGGATTCTGTGCCTCCCTCTCTCTCTGCTCCTCCCCCACTCAGACTCTGTCTCTCTCTCAAAAATAAATAAACATCAAAAAAAAAAGAAATACAAACAAAACAACAGATTGGCTATGATTAAAAAGATGGGCAAAACTCCACATTTGCAAGTGTGAAGGCTGCTCCAGTCCATGTCTGGTAAGTATACTGATTGCTTGAATCTTCTTAAAGGGCTCTTTAGTGACATGTATTCTCTTTTCTTGGTTATATTTAATTTGGGAGGGATATTCTACATAGGTATTATTTCCACAATCAGACAAAACAATAAAAATGTTTTCATTTTATAAAATTAAAATACTATTCTCAGGGTTATTATGAAAATGGAATGATGCTGTCTTCCAAATAAGATCTCCGACAGCCTTACAGGGAGCAGTCATCACAATAATTATGACTAACATCTATGTGGCACCTCAGAAATGGCAAATTACTGCCATTTACCTTAATTCTCACAACTGCTGGACATAAACTGAGCTGAAACTCTCATTGCTCCATTATGAATGATTATGAGCCTAGAGGCTCTTTTTATCCACAGGGACAGTGCCCCATGGACTGGAAAAATGGAAAGGAGGCCAAAATTCAGGAACCTGGACCATCTTCTCCACTGACCATCCCCTAGAGGGCACTCAATTGTCAGTAAGTTAGTACCTGCATAGCATCTTTTTGCCTATGGTTCCTAGGCCTACAACAGCATATTGCATAAAAGGGACTGCTTGCCATCTTTTGAATGTCAAAGAGAATTACTCCTCATTGCAACTTCGTGAAATCAGTATTGTTCGTCAAGGTCCTTATCAGATCTGTCCAGGGATTTTTTGAGAATTGCCCTGTCTTGCCAGTAAGGCCTGAAATCCACACCCTTAACTATGACCCCATCAGAAACAGTGATTGGACAAAAAGTAGGACTGGGCAAAGGGCCCCGCAGTTATCCCAGACCCCAAGTTCATAAAACCTCCACTCCTACCCACCCATCCCATCACACTTGTCAGGCCACTTTTCTTTTTCTTTTTAGTATTTTTTTAATGTTTATTTATTTTTGAGAGAGTGCATGCACGTGCACACACACAGACACAAGTGGGGGAGGGGCAGAGAGAGAAGGAGACACAGAATCTGAAGCAGGCTCCAGGCTCTGAGCTGTCAGCACAAAGCCTGACACGGGGCTCGAACTCACAAGCTGTGAGATCATGACCTGAGCTGAAGTTGAACGCTTAACCAACTGAGCCACTCAGCAGCCCTGGCAGGCCACTGTTCTATATCAGGTGCCCAATATGCTTATCCTCTTTCTCTCTCACATTTTTTCAAGAAGTGAACTCAGAAAAAAAATCCACAAGACTTCAGAAACTCATTCATACCACAGTATAACTGAGGCCAACAGCAATGGCATTATGGCATTTCATAACCACGAGACAAAAAATGTAAGGTAACACAATGAGACTACTCTAAGTAGGATCTCAGGGCATTCAAACACTGGCAAAATATTTTGAGGCAAGACGCTGTTCCTGATGTCATATTAACGATGGTGGTGCCATGTAACAATTGTCCAGAGGAACTGGACAATTGTCTAGGCCTAGATTTAGCCGGATTTGAGTATCTAAACTCCGTTTATCAGTATATCTTGAAAGTTAGGGAATTTTTCTGAAATACATTAAACCTTCTCTATGGGACCTTAAACTTCACTAGCAATTGACTATTAATAGCTCATATGAGCATTAAGTTTACTTAGAATGTTTTGAAACGCCTTAAGAGACTAAGAATGCCTTTAGAGTCTTAAAAAAGAATATGCCAGAGTATAGGGGTAGCAACTTTTTGGCCTGAAATAAGTCATAGCAACTAGTATGAGCTCTATTAGAAAAAAGCTCTATTAATGAAATCGTTTATTTTCTATATCAACAAAAGGCCAAGTACTTGAGGGCACAGAAAGCTGTCCATGATATATATTTTTAAGTAAGCTGAAAGTATGACTACTATGGCTCCATTGTTTAAATGTGTGTGACAGGGCTTTATTTTCAAGGAGTGGCAACTAAACCAATGTGTCTTCACTCTCAGTCATCCATAGTTCCAAATCATCCTATGACTACCATATCAAGATTCCTGCCAGATAGCCTCAGACAGGTCCTGCCATAGTGCACAGAAGGCACTCCTTCCAACAGTAGGAATCCACCCCGAGGCTGTGCCTTCTGAAGTAGCTAAAGGAAGAATAAGGAAAATGAAGGATGCAGGCTTGTGCAAGCATTCTCTCCGGGGCTGATGGCTCAGAGATGAGAAGGCAGGAGCCTATGTGGTGCACAGTTTGAAAAGAATGCCGAAAACAGAGGGTCTGTCACCCTGCTTCCTTTAAGTAAGCCCAAATTGCCATGCAGTTTTCTTCTGTACTTAATAGACATCACACGCTGTTGGAAAATGAAAACAATATATGGTCCCCGTTGTATGCCCATACCATACACACAAAAATAAACGCACACAATTGTGTGTGTGAGATGGGAAGAATATCTATCACCTGTCCAGTAGAGATGACAGAAGTCAGAGCTAGATAAATGATGTGGCATGTGAGTTAAGAGTGGGCACTCTTCCAGTCTGATCTGGCAGCAAACCTTTCTCCCTCATAGTAAACACAGGCCCCAACTTGCTTCAAAGCCCTGGCCACCAGAAACTGAAATTCGTTCTCCACATTAGACAAAAAACCATCTATTGGTTTTAATTAGTCATTAAAAGTGCTCTATTAAGTAGAAAGAATGTATTCAGTGACCAATCCAAAGAGTAATCTTCCCTAAGGAGATTCTGCTTAGCATTCTCTAACAACACAGCAAGAGAGAAGTTCTAGACAAAGCAGCTATGATTAGCAAATAAAAAGAAAAGAGAGGAAAATCTTATGGTTTAGGTTTCAAAACTGTCTATGTGCCATATAACACAATAACATGTTGCCAAATGCAGTCAAGCTATGGAAAGCATGACCTGTAATCATTAAAAATAGTGCTTAATGTCTTTTCATCCCCCCACAAATTTAAATTTAAGACAGATGACATGACTAGACTCATCCCAGACAAGTTAGACAGGGTTTTGTAGTTTTTTTGTTTTTTGTTTTTTGGTTTTGGTTTTTTTGGTTTTTTGGTTTTTTGGTTTTTTGGCTTTTGTTTTTTGGGTGTTTTTGTTTGTTTGTTTGTTTTTTTCTTTTGCCTCTCATTATTCCCAGACTATGATTTTCTAAGAACTAAAACCTTTACAAATGTGACTGACCCTTCCAACCAACTGGAGTTGCCAAATGGGTCGGAGCCTAAGGCTATATCCGGGGAGTTCTATAAACTTTGCATAGTGCCAAATACATAATCCTGGCTTCCAAACTTTCACAATATGCTTCTGACAATGGCAAGACAAAAGGAAAATTGTTATTGCAGTTAAAGCAATTGTTCAATGGAGCCAAGGCTTGTGGAAAAATGATAACTGCATTAAAAAACTTGGATCCTGCCTTCTTGGGTATGACATGACCAAGGTACTATAGGGGCACAACAAACAGCTTCCAAGGCCTTCTGCCTGCTGAGCAACCAATGAAGCTGGTAGTCAAAACTTCTGAATTTTTGATTCACTTCTGCCTAAGTTTGGCTAAAAATCACCATCCAGTACCACTTACGTGTTTGGAAATCCTCTAATGAACCACATTAGAGGTTCTGTAACCACATTTTCCCTTGTTTTTTTCTTGGAAATGCCAAAAGGGCTCAGTCACCTATGTTGTTGAAGAGTAACAAAAGCTGGAAAGCTACAACTGAAAATACTTCAAATATCATTGCATGGCGGTTTAAGCCAAGCTTAGTTTTCTATGCTTTGTCCAAGTTCATATTGAAAGCAGTTTCTTTTTTCTGAGCACATGTTCAAATGGGAAGGCAATTTCAATAAGAAGTATTAATTGAAAACCATGTAGCAATGTAGCCTACATTGAAACATAAAAACATGCAAATGAGATTTAGCACCTGCCTCTGAGAATCTGTAATTGATACCTTCAAGATAAAAGTATTTAGCATCTATTATAGGACAAGAAAACCATGATCCCTTTACAGAGCACACAGAATGGTGGAATGACTGATAATTAAACAAGCGATTACAATTCATTGTGGTATGTGTCATAATAGAAAAAGTCTGGGATGGTGTGGGGGTACAAATGGACACCTAACATGAGCTTGGGAAAGTCAAGAAAGGCTTTTTAAGAGGAGGCTGGAGCCTGCACTCTGAAGAGATTTTTTTGAGATAAAACAAGAATATTCCCAGTTTTAGAGAAGATTATGCTGGTAAGGGTAGGTGCTTGTTTATGGCTTATTACTCACTTATCAATTCCACAAATATTTATTGAACACGCATTGTGTTTCAAGCATACAGTAAAAGGGATTCTCTTCTTAATGTTATTTTATCAGTAGTAATAGTAATATCAAAAATAGTATTACCTAATAAGTTACAGATCATGTGTTTATTAATTGTGTCTTTCATGCAATAAACACTGGACTGCATGAATGCCTAAGAAAATAGCTGATATTCCCCAAATTGCTGACATGGAAAGGAGTCAAAATCAGGCAAAGCTTTGGCGCACAACTCATGTTAGTTCAACTAGTTAATTATTCATTGTACTTCAATTCTTTGTGCTATGCAAAACATGCTGATTTTAAAATACGTAGGAAGTTTTGTCAGGGATCTGATTCTAATCATTCCATTTATTTACAAATACTAACTGTGCAAAATAATATAGGTAATATTAAATACATGATTAAAATATATGGAAACGGGGGCCCCTGGGGGCTCAGTCGGTTAAGCATCCAACTTTGGATCAGGTCATGATCTCATGGTTTGTGAGTTTGAGCCCTGCGTTTGGCTCTGTGCTGATGGCTCAGAGCCTTAAGCCTGCTTCAGATTCTGTGTCTCCCTCTCTCTCTGCCCCTCCCCTGCTCAGACTCTGTTTTTCTCTCCTTCAAAAATAAATAAACATTAAAATATATGGGAACAGTAACATAATTGGGGATGGAGACAGTAATGTGCTAATAGATATTTAACAAGTTCTCAAAAGAAATCAAAATTGGGGCACTTGGTGGCTCAGTCAGTTAAGCATCTGACTCTTAATCTCAGGGTTGTAATTTCAAGTCCTGCACTGGGCTTTGTGCTAGGTGTAAAGCTTACTTAAAAAAAAAATCCTACTTTGACTGTTTTAGTTTCTGTGATATAAATACTCCCTACAATGGCCAATTTCAAATTATCATTGTTTTACCGATTAGTTTGCAAAATTTCTGAAAATTTATCAATCAACCTTCAGGAGCTGATATGAGCCAGCACTGACACATCACTAGGTGAAGTTAAGAGACATAAACTCTTCTAGTTTCTTGCATTGTCCTGGATGCATTAAAAGTAATAATTTATATTAGTCTCTAAGAAATAATAACACATGTTGTCATTTCTAAGTAACTATTAAAAGAAGAGTAGGAGAATGGATTAGTAATAAGCAAGTAGAGTGGAAATGGAATAATGAGAAATATTTAATAAATCAAGAAAAATTCAAGAAAGGAGGGAAAAGGAAATGTAAAATAGGTGGGACAAATAAAAAACTAATAAGATTGTAGACGTAAACCAAAGTATATCAGTAATTGTATTAAATGTAAATGGACTATATACCACAATTAAATGTCAAAGTTGTCAGGGTGGATATAATCTAAGCCCTAACCACATGATGCTTAACAAACACACTTTAAGTATAAAGATTTAAAAGGAATAAAAGTTAAATGATGGTGGCAGCTCTTCCTGCCAACAGGTCCTGTCTCCGTGCTTTAATAAAATCATCTTTTTGCACCAAAGACATCTCAAGAATTCTTTCTTGGCCATCAGCTCCAGACTTCCACCACTCCAAAACCCCATCATTTTGGCACCCTTACATGGGCTTCTAGTCTTTGCATGTGAACTCTGAGCCTCAGTGCAAACTTGGTGAGTACTTCCTCTGATCTCTCCGCTTAGGGTCTTTTCAGAGAGTATGGTCTTATTGGAACACTTTCATGTTGGTTGTTTAGGCTGCAATCCGCTAGCCCATGGCTACTCTACAGGGAGGAGAAATCCCACCTTTTGGCTGGAAGTTAGTACCCTGGCCAAAATGGTAAAAAGACAAAGAAACTGGATGCCCTCTCTTTGTTTTTGTCCTTATACAAAGCTGTCTGTCTTGGGTGGGCATAGGACAGCCACCTAAGTGACTAGCATGGCTGACAATCTTAAGACTCCCATGTGAAATTTCCTTCTCATTGGTCTAAAGTGATCCCCTCCATATCCCTGGTGTAGCCACTACTGGTCAAGAGACTTCCACTCATAAAAGGTCAAAACCAGTACCCAAGTGAATTAAAACCCAATCAGGACCATTTCCTAGGAAGTCAGCTATAAGGACTATACGTATCGGAATGTTTGCTTAGATCATGATAGATTTCTAGCTTTACTGGTTTCCATCATTGTCCTCTACTATAGAACTGGGTAATTTCACTTTGTTAAACTTCTCCAGTGTTTTCCATGGGTTAAAAACAGCAGGTTCTTCCTGGCCTTCTCAGCAAGGCAAGCCAAGGTGCAACATGGCCTTCTCAGCGTGACTGCTATGGCATGGCCTTTGCAGCAAGACATACACAAGCACCCATTGTGGTCTAGAATGCATTGCAGAATCAGGGGGAGGGCTGGCCTCCCTCCTACAGGGCCTTTACAGCAAGTGGTGATCATAGCGATTTTGTTCCAGGGACACCTCGGGTCGCTTTGACTCAGGAACCTCTGACATATCCTGCATGTTGGGATGCCACCTGGGAGTCAGAGGGTGGGGGGGGAGTCATGGGGGAGATTTTCTTGGTAATGGATTACCTTTCTTCAGTCACCAAGGCCTCTCTCTTGGGATGCCTTTTAACCCACTGGAAACAATCTGGATTGCAAAATTTAGGAAAGGACTGATCTCCTGTAACATTGCATGGCCTCAGTAGGATCTATAAGTTTGATCTCTTCCGCAGGAAATAGGACAAATGGACAGAAGTACCCTAGGTCCAGGCCTTCATGGCTCTAAATCAGGACCAAGACCTAAGGCTCTAAACAGGCCTACTCCAAATAAACCCAGCTTGCTGGAGGAAACACAGATCATCCTTAATGAAGGGGAACCTGATTCTCTCACTGTTCCTCCTTCTAACAGATGTGGGGGCTTCTCCTCATTCATTTCCCAGGCTAATGGCTATAATTGGAACTAACAGTCTTTGGTAAGTCTATGTCAGGAGAGGGACTTTAAGTAATATTCCCAAGTAGCTGCCAAGATTCCCTTCATTTTAGGAAAATTCCTGTCTTCTCTGGCCTGACATGGACTGCATATTTCCACTCTGGTGGGAAAAAAATATATATGACCCTGCTCATCCATGCAACCTGATGAGGTTTATATATAGGAAGTCTCTTCTTCTGCCTTCTTGCCTCTTCTGCACCTTGACTCTTCTGTATCCTCTGTTTCTGCACCACCTTAGGTGTGGCTTGCATAACTGGCTTCCAGCACCATTGGCTCCTTCTGTCACTGTTAAGGAGCAATAGAACACCCCCCGGACTTAACCACACCCACAACTGACAATGGGGAACAAACTGACTTTTAAGTGGACACAGGTGGAACATATTTGATATTTAAGCAAATTTAAATGTGTTGGTTTACAGAAATGGACCCATAAACATATGGCCAACTAATCTTTGACAAAGCAGGAAAGAATATCCAATGGAAAAAAGACAGTCTCTTCAGCAAATGGCGTTGGTAAAACTGGACAGTGACATGCAGAAGAATGAACCCGGACCACTTTCTTATGCCATACACAAAAATAAACTTAAAATGGATGAAAGACCTAAATATAAGACAGGAAGCCACGAAAATCCTAGAAGAGAAAACAGGCAACAATCTCTTTGACCTTAGCTGCAGCAACTTCTTACTTGACATGTCTCTAGAGGCATGGGAAACAAAACGGACCTCAAAAGTAAACAAGGGACCTCATCGAGATAAAAAGTTTCTGCACAGCAAAGGAAACAATCAACAAAACTAAAAGGCAACCGGTGGAATAGGAGGAGACATCTGCAAATGACATATCAGATAAATATTAGTATCCAAAAATCTATAAAGAACTTATCAAACTCAAAAACAAATAATCCAGTGAAGGAATGGGCAAAAGACACGAATAGACACTTCTCCAAAGAAGACATCCAAATGGCTAACAGACACGTGAAAAAATGCTGAACATCATTCATCATCAGGGAAATACAAACCAAAATCACAGTGAGATACCACGTCATACCTGTCAGAATGGCTAAAATTAACAACTCAGACAACAACAGATGTTGGTGACGATGTAGAGAAAGGGGAACCCTTTTGCACTGCTGGTGGGAATGCAAACTGGTGCAGTCACTCTGGAAAAACAGTATGGACATTCCTCAAAACATTAAAAATAAAACTACCCTACAACCCAGCAACTGCACTACTAGATATTTATCCAAAGGATACAGGAGTACTATTTTGAAGGGGCACATGCACCTCAATGTTTATAGCAGCACTATTAACAACAGCCAAAGAATAGAAAGAGCCCAACTGTCCATCAACTGATGAATGGACAAAGAAGCTGTGGAATGGACTGTTACACGGAGATCAAAAAGAATCAAATCTTTCCATTTGCAACAATATGGATGGAACTAGAATGTTTTATGCTAAACAAAATAAGTCAGTCAGAGAAAGACAAATACATGATTTCACTCGTATATGGAATTTAAGATATGAAACAGATGAACATAAGGGAAGGGAAGCAAAAATAATATAAAAAACAGAGATGGAGACAAACCATAAGAGACTCTAAATACAGAGAACTGCGGGTTGCTGAAGGGGTGTTGGGTGGGGGGAAGGGCTAAATGGGTGAGGGGCATTAAGGAGGATCCTTGTTGGGATGAGCACTGGTTGGTATATGTAAGTGATGAACCACTAAATTCTATTCCTAAAATCATTATTACACTGTATGTTAACTAACTTGTATTTAAATTTTAAAAATAAAATTTAAAAAAATGTGCTGGTTTAACTAAGGTAGACATGTGTTTAGAGTTATCAGCATTAAATATAAAATTTTCATTCTATCTAGGTTAACTGAAGGTCAAATAAGCTCGTGGTTTCTGTTGCAATTTGTTAGCAGAAAGATGACTTAAAATGATAGTTAATTCTGTCTCAAATTTTTCATGGGTAATTGTTAAGATACCTTTCAAAGTCTTTGGTAACCTGAAACTTTAAAGCTTACATGCATGATAAATTGGACTGAATTTGTTAGATATCTAGGTCTTTTCCAAATAGAATGGAGTGCTGAAGCACTGATTACTAAATGTAGGTTTGTGGGTTTTGGCTTCTTATTGCAAAGAAACTAAGGACATTTGCGTCTAATGGTAAAAATTCTTGGTGCTTTATTAAAAGATTGTACTATGAAAAACCTGCTTTCTGCTAAATAGATTCATAAAAAGGGTTTTGACAAATACAAGTATTAGACATCTTTAAGATAATAAAACTAAAATGGGTAAGAATTTCCAGAACTAAAAAGCTGCATTCCAACTGAACAAGAATTAGGAGAATGGGACTAACTAAATTAAGGGAAAAGATCGTAGTTTTTGTGACTTTTGTTGGAAATATTGCTGGTTCTCTAATGTTTGCTCTTTAGTTTAAGGAAATTTTCTCTCAATATATCTATGACTTATAGAGGGGCACCTGGGTTGCTCAATCTGTTAAGCATCTGACTTCAGCTCAGGTCATGATCCCACCATTTTTTAGTTCAAGGCCCACACCAAGCTCTGCACTGGCAGTGAGGAGCCTGCCTAGGATTCTCTCTCTCCCTCTCTCTGTTTGCCCCTCCGCTACTTGTTCTTTCTCTTAAAAATAAATAAAGTTAAAAAAATTTTTTTAAGATATCTATGACTTAGAGAAATAGAATAAAGTATTCATTTGTGAACAAATTAAAGTGTTTAACTTTCTCTCTACCTGAAACCTTCAGAAATTCAAAAACTCTCAGTGAGTATTCTTTCTTTCATGGCAATTACAGTTATTTGCATATTTTCAATAAAAATCTTCTCCTTGTAACAGGACACCATTGGAAACATTGGTTAGTTTACCAAGGGTTTGACTGGAATGCCATACTTAAGAGAGACGCGCATAGTCTCAGGTATGACCATACAGCTCTAAGGAACTAATGTTGATGTGAAGTCAATAAAGCCCCTTGGAACTGCTGACCTGATACCCTGCTTACAGAGTTCCCAGCAGCCATACCAGGTGACTAAAGAATGTCACTTCCTGGCAGGTGCAGGAACCTCAGGATATTTGGGGGACTTTGTGAAGAGGAATTCACCCAAATCTACAGGTACTGCAGGCATGTCTAATGTCAAGTGCTTGGCTTGGCTTCTGGCCTGTCTCTGTCCCTCACACACTCTCTCTCTTTCTCTCTCTCAAAAATAAATACACTTTTAAAAACGATTTTTTTTTAGAAATATAAAACTTTTTAATTTGTATTAAACAAAAAAAAGTTGATGGAATTAATAGGAGCAATAGACAAATCCACAATTATAGTTGGAGATTTCAACACTCCTCAGTAATTAATACAACAAGAAGACAGACAGTCAATAAGATTCTAGAAGATTGTAACAAGACTATTAACCAACTTGACCTAATTAACATTTACATAACATTCAGCTAACAACTGCAGAATATTTATTCTTTACAAGGGTACATGGAAACATACAAAAACTTGACTGTATGCTGGGCCATAAGGCAACTTTCAACAAATTTTGAAATGACTAAAGTCATACAGAGAACAATCTTGAACCATGGTTAATTATTAAATCAATATCAAAAGATAACAAGAAAACTCTAAATGTTTGGAAATTAAGCAATATATTTCTAAATAATCTATAGGCCAAAGAGGAAATCACAATGGAAAGTATTTTAACTGAATAATAGCAAAAACATATAGCATACTAAAACATGATTTACTGCTAAAGCAGTGCATATGGAGAACCATGGTGCCTTACATGCCTCTATTACAAAAGACTGAAAATCAGTGACCTAAAACTACATCTCCAAAACTTAGAAAAATAAGCAAATGATACACAAAGAGTGAAGAAACAAGGAAATGACAAAGATATAAAAAATAATTAATGAAGTGGAAACAAATTACTCAGTAGAAAAAAATTAACAAAACCAGAAGTTGTTTTAAGATTAATAATTAATAAATTTCTACTAATTCCTATCAAGAAAAAACAGAAAGTTACAAATTACCCTTACCAGAAAAAAAATGGGGCCATCACAGATTTAACAGACATTAAAAAAAAAAAAAAAAAAAACAAGAGATGATATTATAAATTATCTTAGGCTAATTTGAAAATTTAGGTGAAATGGATAAGTTCTGGGAAAATACAACTTACCAAAACTAACATAAGAAAACATTTAAAATCTGAATAGTATTATATGTATTAAAGAAGTTTAATGTTTAATTAAGAACCTTTCCACAAAGAAATCTGTACCTTCACCTGGCCTCAACAGTGATCATCCAAATATTTAAGGAGGAAATAATAACATCAATTAATATTCCTTATTTCCAGAAAATAAATATGAAAAACATTTCTAACTTATTTGATGAAACTAGTATAAATTACTCCCAAAATCTGACAACACATTGTAAGAAAGAAAATTATAGGCTGAAGTTCCTTATAAAGAGAAATTTTAGAAAATCAAATTAGCAATATGTAAAAATTATGATACACCCTAATCAAATAATTGGTTTATTCAGGAATGTGGAGATGATTTAATATTCTAAAATCAGCCTTGGGGCTCCTGGGTGGCTCAGTCGGTTGAGCATCTGACTTCGGTTCAGGTCATGATCACACAGTTTGTGAGTTCGAGCCCCGTGTCGGGCTCTGTGCTGACAGCTCGGAGACTGAAGCCTGCTTCAGATTCTGTGTTTCCCTCTCTCTCTGCCCCTCCCCTGCTCGTGTGCTGTCTCTGTCTCTCAATAAAAAATAAACATTAAATGGGAATGCAAGCTGGTGCAGCCACTCTGGAAAATAGTATGGAGGTTCCTCAAAAAACTAAAAATAGAACTAACCTACTACCCAGCAACGGCACTACTAGGCATTTATCCAAGGGATACAGGTGTGCTGTTTCAAAGGGACACATGCACCCCAATGTTGATAGCAGCACTATCAACAATAGCCAAAGTATGGAAAGAGCCCAAATGTCCATCGATGGATGAATGGATAAAGAAGATGTGGTATATATATACAATGGAGTATTACTCAGCATTCAAAAAGAATGAAATCTTGCCATTTGCAACTACATGGATGGAACTGGAGGGTATTATGCTAAGTGAAATTAGTCAGAGAAAGACAAAAATCATATGACTTCACTCATATGAGGCCTTTAAGAGACAAAACAGATGAACACAAGGGAAGGGAAACAAAAATAATATAAAAACAGGGAGGCAGACAAAACAGAAGAGACTCATAAATATGAAGAAAAAACTGAGGGTTACAGGGCAGAGGGGAGGGGGGGTTGTGGGAGGGGGGATGGGCTAAATGGGTAAGGGGCACTAAGGAATCTGCTCCTGAAATCATTGTTGCACTATATGCTAACTAATTTGGATGTAAATTTAAAATAATAAAAAATAAAATTAAAAAAAAACAAAAAAAATAGAAACCAAAAAAAAGAAAGAAACATTAAAATAAATAAATAAATAAATAAAATCAGCCTAAGAAAGTCTTCATATCAACAAGATGAAAATCATGAAAATCTCAATAGATAAAATTAAAATTCCATATATGACTTAAAAAGCTGTTAACAAAACAGGAACAGAAGGGAACTTCCTTAATCTTATAATGAGTATCCACATAAAAGCTACAAAGCAAACATTTAGAGGATCAGTTTAAGAGGTCAATATCTGAATATTAGCAGTTCTAGAAAAAGAGAACAAAAAACAAAAAGGAAGAAATTATCAAAGAAATAATAAGGGTGTTATCACAGTGTATTAGCATATCACCAGCCAACAAAGAGAAAGCACTCTAGAAATTTTGAACAGAGATTTCTCTTCTGTCCATTTATTGAAAGAAAAAAATTGACCTTGAAGAAAAGATTATGTGATATCATCTAGCTCATATTTGCAGGGAATCTGGACCAAAAACTAGAAGAATTTCATTTGCAAGATCTTGGACCCCTATAATTATTTCCCATTAATCCTTGATCTCCAAGGAAATAGAAGCAAACACCTCAGTTTCAAGATATTAGAGTGAGTTTTTGCAGTCTAGCCACCTACCTACCTCTTAAATAAGAAATTTCCATTGGGAACAAAAAGTGATCTTAAGTCACTGACATAAATAAAACCATAAACACACGTTAACTCAGGAGGAATTCCTTAATCATGAATGGCTATATTAGTAACACGCAGAAAAATAGTTTACGAAACACACACAAAAAAATAGAGCAATTACAACAAAAGCAATAAGATATGTTCACCTCCTACAGCCCCTTTGTCAAGAGATGGATGTATTTGCCCTGAGCAGTGTTTTTAGAAATAAAAATTTCACATAACTTTCTCTTGATAACATTTGGTATATCTTGAAACAATTGTGTTTGTTTCTCTTGAAATATTTGAAAATCTAGTAATATTTGCCTAAATTTTTACAAGACAGCAATTGGCTGATGCTGGGAAGCAGCTACTACCCCTTTAAAATGAAGCATTCACTTCCTAATTTGCTACAGCAGCAATCCCTCCCCACTGTCTTCCCTGAGGCCCACTTAAATCATTTATCTTAGATGGCCACTACCTCTGGGCATATAAGTTTGTGACCTGTGTCCTGTATCTACGTCACTCAAAATGCAGTCCACAGACAAGCGGAATTAGTAGTACCTAGAAGCATGGAATAAATGCAAATTCTCTGGCCCACTACGGACACATTGAATCAGAATCTCTGAGGGTAGGGTCTTTAATCACATTTATGTCCCATATGAAACCCTATGTTAGCAATTGCTTTTTTTTTTTTTTTTTGGGGGGGAGGGTAGGGGCAGAGAGGAAGGAAGACAGAATCCCAAGAAGGCTCCACACTCAGCACACAGCCTGACATGGGGCTTGATCTCACGTACTGTGAGATCATGGCCTGAGCCAAAATCAAGAGTCAGACGCCTAACCAACTGAGCCACCCAGGCACCCTGGCAATCGCTTTTAGAACCTACTATGGAAAAGCTTTGTTTCCCATTAAGAATGGGTTTGTTTTTTCTTCTCACACAAAAATATACCCTACCTTTCCTTAGTTACCAGAAAGTTAATCCTGTGGATCTTTCCTCGGGTGACTATATGGTCCGTATACCTGTGTTCTAGTCCCCCTTGTCACTGTCCCTTGGTTTTTGCCTTCTATTGAAATGTATCATTTCCTGTACAGTGACACTTTGGGGTTTTTTATATTAATATTTTATTGATATTTGTTTCTTTTATTTTACATAGTTCTTAAAAGCAGCCGGACATCCACTGTAGAATGAAACGAAAGTATAACGAGATAAGCAATGCTTCTGAAGTCTGACTGCCTTGGTTTAAATCTTGGCTGTTCCATGTATTTGGCTCTGTGACCACAGACAAGTCACTTAATAACGCTGAGCTTTCCTAATCTTTTAATTTTTTTTTTTCAACGTTTATTTATTTTTGGGACAGAGAGAGACAGAGCATGAACAGGGGAGGGGCAGAGAGAGGGAGACATAGAATCGGAAACAGGCTCCAGGCTCTGAGCCATCAGCCCAGAGCCTGACGCGGGGCTCGAACTCACGGACCGCGAGATCGTGACCTGGCTGAAGTCGGACGCTTAACCGACTGCGCCACCCAGGCGCCCCAAGCTTTCCTAATCTTTTAAATGAGGGTAATATTTGTACTTCATGGATAGCACGAGTGTTAGAGTTAACTCAGATAATTCATGAAAAGCAAATTAGCATGCTTCCAGCAAACAGAAAGAATCACTGGTTGGGGATTAATTCCAGCTGCATATAACAGAAGATCTACTTCAGGGATCACCAAATAAAAACTTATTGTTTCCTCAAAAAATCTAAAAAATCTCAAAAAAATCTCAAAAAATCTCACAGCATCATCAGTTGTCCTGAGTTACTTCTTTCTTTCTCTCTGCTCTGCCAGCCTCAGTGAGTGGTCCTTATCCTACAGTCTCCTTGTTGCCTCAAGATGGGAACTCTACTCCTATTCTCATCTCAACTTTCCACTCAAAAAGCAACACTGGGTGGTGCCTGGGTGGCTCAGTAGCTTAAGCGTCCAACTTCGGCTCAGGTCATGATCTCGTGGTTCATGGGTTCAGGCCCCGCATTGGCCTCTGTGCCAACAGCTCAGAGCCTGGAGCCTGTTCCAGATACTGTGTCTCCCTCTCTCTCTCTGCCCCTCCCCTGCTCATGCTCGCTCTCTCGCTCTCTCTCTCTCTCTCTCAAAAATAAATAAAACATGAAAAAAAAAAAAGTAGCACCAGAAGTGACAAGAAGAAGAAAGAGGGTATAGCAATATTAGGAAAGGAAGACTTTTCCAGAAATCACCCATAAACTTCTGCTTTCTTTTCCTTGATCAGAACTGTGTCACATAACCACTTGTAGCTGTAAGAATGCTAGTTTTTTGTTTTTTGTTTTTCAGCAGGGCACATTTTCTTAGGAAAATGGAAGAAAAAATATTGTATAGACAAGTTTTATCCACCATACAAAGACTCAATATCTGTTATTTTTTTTTACAAAGAAAACTAAAAGATCGATCACATACACCTAAAAAAAGTTGGTGTATGTATCTGTGTGTGTACATATACATACATGCATACACACACACACACACACACACACACGGTCTTGAAACTTTCCAGTTTAAAGTTCCTATGCATTGTTATGTTTATGCATCATAAACATTGTTCAAGATGTTTATAAAACCACCAGTAATAATAATAGCTCCTGGCTATATATATCCAGGGACTAAAATATTTTATGCATTATTACATTAAAAAAAATTTTTATTAAGTAAACTCTACCCCCAACGTGGGGTTCAAACTCACAACCTGGAGATTAAGAGTCACATCCTCTACCAACTGAGCCAGCCAGCCACTACCATACATTATTATATTTAATCTTCACAACTCATAATTATAGACAGTTATTAATATTTATATCCATTATATTGATGTGGAAACTTGAACATTTCAGAAAGATAACAACTAGCCCAAATTGATAGATAGTAAGTAGAGTAGTTAGAATCTGACATACCTCAAAAAACCTCTGTTCTAAAATTCCTTTTTAAAAAACATTTATTTTCCTTCCAGAAAAGAATATATTACTATTTCTTAACAAAGCAATAGCCTGGCCATTTGCACCCTGTTTGTAGCTTTTTGTCCAAACATTTCTTTCCTAGGCAGAATACATTTCTCATTAAAATATGGTCTATAATTTCTCTTCGTTGCCTGAACAAGGTTCATAAGTGGATACTTTTTTAATGTTTTTTTCCTACCAAAAAAAGAAAGAGAAAGAGAGAAAGAAAGAAAGAGAAAGAAAGAGAGAAAGAGAGAGAGAGAGAGAGAGAGAGAGAAAGAAAGAAAGAAAGAAAGAAAGAAAGAAAGAAAGAAAGAAAGAAAGAAAGGGAGGAAGGAAGGAAGGAAGGAAGGAAGGAAGGAAGGAAGGAAGGAAGGAAGGAAAGAAGAACAATGCCTTCAGGCATAGAAACATTCAGTTTCCCCTTAGCTCTTGCCCTTATCCAAAGGCCATATTGCTCCTATTAGAGACACCGAAGCTCTGAGAGATACATTTTAATCATATTTTTGTAGAAATATTGTACATCTTTTCTCAACACTCAGACGTAAGAAGGATGTGAGAAAATGGCCTGTGGGAGGGACAAGAGTCCCTGCAGTTTATTATTTGAGATGACAAACTGCTTTTTCACAGAAGATGAAAGATTATGAGAAAACAGCATTCATTGCTAAACACACTTCATTGTTAGGATGGTTAAAAAGGAACTGACATGCCGTTGGAAGAACAAAATCCAGGAGGACCACAGAGGAAGACAGTGGGCTACAGGCTACCAACCTGTGCTATGACTTTCTCCTTGCTGTGAAAGCAACAACAAAGCCCTGAACCATCCAGCTAGATCTTAGAGAACTGAGAAATGCACACAGGCTGGACTCTGAATGGTGAGTAACGCTTAAAAAAAGAAAAAAAAGAGCGAAATTTCAACCTAGTTTTCCTCCCCTGTGGCCAGTTTTCCCGAAAGCATCCTTACAAAAGATGGCTTATCCTTCTAGTCAGGAAATGAGGCATCCAGGTCCAATATTGTAGTGCTAATGGACAACTCATTAAAATTAAAGGATGGTACTTTTTTGCCTCCCCTAAACTGGAATTAGAATAATGGGTTGTTTCCCAATAGAGACTCAGCTAATAACTGTGAATTACATTCCCAAAATAGAGGTCTTTTTGAATATTCAAACTGGATAACAAAAGACCAGACCAAGAGTCTTCCTTGTTTATGTCTTCACAAGTATTTCTCATTAGACTCCATGGAAGTGGCAGCAGATACTACAGACTGAGGCACTCAACACCCACTTCAGGCTCTTTTTAGTATACGCCTTCATGTACTAGAAAGCTGATGTCTACGTGACCCAGATTCTCTTGCAAAAATACCTTTTAGAGACTTGTAATGCAAACCAAACAATGGGAGGTGCAGAGATCAGTTTTTCTCACAAGAAGAAGCATTCGGATCTCCCAGGGCAACCGTGGCCAAGGTTCCACTCTCATGCCACAAACATCATAGATGTCAAGTGACAAGCAACAGCAACAGAAAAAATTTCATTAAAACAATTCCAAAGTGGTTTAGAGTTTCTCTAAACCATGTTGCTCCTGATTATACAGTATCCAAACTTAGCTCCCTGGCCCTCTTGGAAATATCGTATGCTACCTAATGCTCTAAAATTAATCACTTTCTGTTTAAACTACCTAGAGTCGATTTTGTTATCTGCAACTAATAATACTGGCCCATGTGGAAATTTGTACCAGAAAAGTTTGCCATAAATGGACCATTTAAGAAATGGGAACTTGGGGCACCCAGGTGGCTCAGTCAGTTGAGCATCTGACTCTTGATTTAGGCTCAGGTCATGATCCCAGGATCATGGGACAGAGCCCCATGTTGGACTCCACACTAGTGTGGAGACTGCTTAAGATTCTGTCTATCCCCCTCTGCCCTTCTCCTCTGCTCTCGCTCTCTCTCTTTAAAATAAAAATAAATAAAAAGAAAAGAAATATTAAAAAAAAAAGAAAAAAGAAATGAGAACTTAATGTTAGCTATTATGTAAGTCTGCACAGGATGCCATAACAAAACACCAAACACTGGTGTTTAAACAACAGAAATTTACTTTCTCATAGTTTAGAAGCCATAAAGTCCAAGCTCAAGGTTCCAGCTGATTTGGTTCCTTGGCCCTCTTCCTGGCTTGCAGATGGCTTCCTTTTCACAGTGTTTTCACAAGGCAGAAAGAGAGAAAGAGCTCTGGTCTCTCTTCCTCTTCTTATAAAAACATTCATCCCATCATGGGGACTCCACCTTCATGACCTCACCTAAACCTAATTATGTACCAAAGATCCCACCTCCAAATACCATCCACACTGGGGTTTAGGCTTCAACATATGAATGGCGGGAGGGAGGAACACAAACATTTAGTCCCTAATAGTTATCTATTCTGGTTATGTGTAAAATCAGTCAGTACTGGTTAGCATTGGCGGTTGGGACACTAACTCTCTAATGGATTTCCATGAAAACTCAGTGTCAAATTGTCACTATGGTCACCTTGAAGGAAGGGGCTTCTAGAGGGCTTTGGAAGACCAAGTTACTGCTAAGAAAGGCTAGTACAACCAACATGGGGCATGCAATGGTTATGTGGGATGTAAGCTAGCTTTTTCAAATTGTGCTGGAGAGCTTTAATAAAGAAAATAACAAGCTTGGGATTTTACATTCTTGGCCAAGGTCACAATCAGAGAACCATCACTTCCCCAACGTGAACATTATCTTTTGCTGCTGCTGGGCAGATATAGCCAAACAAAACTTGCAAGGTCTGATCCTATATGGGTTGTTAAAATACAATATAAGTTCAATTCCAGACTCATCCAAGAGTCTTTTTTTTTTTTTTTTTACATTTATTCACTTTTTGAGAGACAGAGACAGAGTGTGAGCAGGGCAGGGGCAGACAGAGAGGGAGACACAGAATCCGAAGCAGGCTCCAGGCTCCAAGCTGTCAGCACAGAGCCCAGCACGGGACTTGAACTCACAAACCATGAGATCATGACCTGAGCCAAAGTTGGATGCTTAACAGACTGAGCACCCCAGGCTCCCCCATCCAAGAGTCTTATATGAGAATTAGAGTACTAATTTGGAAAGAGTGGAACCTCAAGAATAGGAATAAGGAGGGCCACCTGGGTGACTCAGTCAGTTGAGCATCTGACTCTTGATGCCTGCTCAGGTCATGATCCCACGGTTTGTGGGATAGAGCCCTGAGTTGGTCTCTATGCCAGTGTGAAGCTTGCTTGGGATTCTCTCTTCCTCTTTTGGCCCCTCCTCCACTCTCTTTCTCTTTCAAAATAAATAAATAAATAAACAAATGAACCAACATTAAAAAATAAAAAGAGGGGCACCTGGGTGGCTCAGTTGGTTAAGCATCTGACTTTGGCTCAGGTCATGATCTCACAGTTCATGGTTCAAGCCCCCCATCAGGCTCTGTGCTGAAAGCTCAGAACCTGGAGCCTGTTTCAGATTCTGTGTCTCCCTCTCTCTCTGCCCCTCACGTTCTGTCTCTCTGTCTCTCAAGAATGAATAAGTGTTAAAAAAAATTTTTTTAATAAAAAGTAATTTTAAAAAATAGGAATGGGAAATTTGAGGAATTTGGAAGACTTTAAGTTACTCATTCTTTCAAGCTCCACTGAACCTCCCTTATCAGCAAAAGTAGCCTTTGCCACCATGTCTGATAAGACTTTTGCTGTCCCACTTGAATACTTCACTATTTTTCGTCAAAAGGAGTTGTCAAATCTCTTTATTCCTTCCCTGTCCTCTCCTCATTACCTCTGAACCTATATAAAAGTCAGATCCCAGCATGTTTCAGGAGGCCCATTCAGAAGCTGAGGCCTTACACAGCTTAATAAAATGTCAACGTTGTGTAAATTTATACCAACATGATCCTAAAGATGTGTGGGGATGGATTCAGAGAGTAATAAACAGAATTCAGTGGGGGGAAAGATCAGGCTGATCTTTTTTTATGATTGTACTTAATAGATTCTGGGTTCTCTATGCTGGTTTGAGTAGTTGGCAGCAACTCTGACTGCCCGACTAATTAATAAATCTCAACCTAATGGGCCCTCTGCTAACAGTAATGGAGACCCCGGAAACTACTTGGTTAAATGTAGATGAAGAAATCTAAAGACTGAGGATATAGGAATATTAAAATGAATATATTGGGTGTAACCCACTTAAAAGTACCAGTATTTTTCGAAGTATCCTGGTGTCTGCCTTCTATAGGCCAGAAATGAAGATGGGAGACATTGCTGCTGAAATAAATTTCCTAATTTCAATGGAAATGATGAGATCCTGGAACAACAGAGGCCAAACAAAATCATTTAACTATAAGAAGCAAAGTGAGAGCAGTTACCATAACGATAGCAAGACTTAAGTGGTAATAAGAATGATTTGACCTGCAAAAATTTCTACGGTGGCTTATAAACCTTGAGGTCCCTTAGATGACAACTGGCAGCACATTCATTTTCATGATCAGTGTAACAGAAAATTCTAGATCTGGCAATGGACAGTTATGGTCTGTGAACCAATTTCACTCTTGAGTCAGTGTGCAGCCCCAGTATCAGCATCCCCTTGAATCAAGAGGAAGTTGGTACTCTTAAAGAGGTTCTCTCCTGAGGGTTTATGGGGGGGGGGGGGGGGAGAGGAAAGTGGGTGATGGGCATTGAGGAGGGCACTTGTTGGGATGAGTCCTGGATGTTGTATGCAAACCAATTTGTCAGTAAATTAAAAAAAAAAAGAAGGAGTTCTCTCAAAGGCACCTTCGCTATGGCCATTTATCAAGGGAAAGGGAAATATTTCTATCACTTGGAGATTCAATGAAGCTAATTCTAATCTCTGGCAGCCCTGAACACCACTGCCCTCAAACCTGCCACAGTGGGAGCCTATGTGAATCAGATGATAAACTACTTTTGTACTGAATATCACAGTGGGCTCAGAGGATCTTTAAATCCACTCTATGGTCATTTCCATGCACCCAAATTTATGATTCAAAAGAATATACTGGGAAATTAACATAAAACATTCCCCATTGCTTTCATGACCATTAAGTAAAGACTTCTGTTATGAACTGAATGTTTGTGTCCCCCAAAATTCATATGCTGATACCCAAAAGCTCCAATATGATGTATTTGGAGGCGGGGCCCACGAGGATGGTACCCTCATCATATAGAAGAGGAAAAGACACAAGATGGCTTCATCTCGCTCCTCCCGTGAACATGAACAACAAAGAGGTCATATGAGCACACAGCAAGTTGGCCACCATCTACCTGCAAACCAGGAAGAGGGACTTCCCCAAGAACCAAATCTGTCAACATTTTGATCTTAGCGTTCCCAGCCTCCAGAACTGTTAGAAAAAATTATCCATCTAGCTATGGTATTTCATTATATACCATATATTTCAATATATATTTGTCTGTCATATCTCTGTTCGACTTGCCTGTTTGACTTCTGTAGAACCCAGCTGTTCTTGGTGAATAACAGGTGCCTTATCATAAACTTAATCAGATGTTAATTCCAACTGCTGCTGCTGTTTCCATTTGAGACAATTTACTGGAGCAAGTCAACCCAGCATTTGGCATGTGATCTGCAACTATTTATCTGAAAAATGTTTTGTTTCTGTTCCACTATGAATCCCCAGAAGCAGTTTGTTTTCACCTAGTGGGGTCAGCAGATTGCCTACGTTCTTTTGCCACAGGGCTGTATGTAACCTCTGGTTCTGTGGCATAATTTATTCTGCAGGGACTTTGTGTCACCATTCCCTAGGACATCATGCTGGCCCACTACCTGAATGGCATGATGATGACAGAAACTTGTAGACAGAGAGGTGCTGGTACACTGGATGCCATATGAGCCACATGCATATTAGAACACTGAATATAGGGGCGCCTGGGTGGCTCAGTCGGTTGGGCGTCCGACTTCAGCTCAGGTCACGATCTCGCGGTCCGTGAGTTCGAGCCCCGTGTCGGGCTCTGGGCTGATGGCTCAGAGCCTGGAGCCTGCTTCCGATTCTGTATCTCCCTCTCTCTCTGCCCCTTCCCCGTTCATGCTCTGTCTCTCTCTGTCTCAAAAATAAATAAACGTTAAAAAAAAAAAAATTTTTAAAAAAAAAAAAAGAACCCTGAATATAAATTTCACAAATACTCAGATGTCTGCCACCTGAGTAAAGTTTCTGGAGGGAATAATGCTTTGGGACAACTGGCAGTAACACATACTTCATTTCAGAAGGTTGCTCCTACTCCCTCACCGGGTAATTTGTAAGTTGCCAGCTCTGAATATGGGGGCATAGCAAGAGAAGGCTCTCAGCCAACTAGTTGCAGGGCGAACAGTTCTGCCAACTGGCCCTTAGGAACCAACAAACTCAAAGGTGTTTAAAATATCTGTCACGAATCAGGATGTTATGTGGCAATAGGGGCAAGTCTAAAAAGGATAATCACAGTGTAAGCAATCTGGAATTTGGAAAATAATCACAAACTCTAGAAAATCACTGTTTCCTTCTTTTTCTTTTTTTTCCAACGTTTATTTATTTTTGCGACAGAGAGAGACAGAGCATGAACGGGGGAGGGGCAGAGAGAGAGGGAGACACAGAATCGGAAACAGGCTCCAGGCTCTGAGCCATCAGCCCAGAGCCTGACGCGGGGCTCGAACTCACGGACCACGAGATCGTGACCTGGCTGAAGTCGGACGCTTAACCGACTGTGCCACCCAGGCACCCCTCACTGTTTCCTTCTAAAAAATAGTTTGACTTGGCCCTAGGCCTGGAGAAGCTGGACAATGGGATACAAAGTAACCATGAGATCTGAAATACATGCGATAAATTGGGGTTGTTGATCCACCAAAGCCATAAACTTTTGAGTGTGCCCAGCAGCAGCTCATAATCAATGAAATCTTACATTTATACTTTTTTTTAATGTTTATTTGAGAGAGACAGACAGACAGAACACAAGTGGGGAGGATCGGAGAGATAGGGGGACAAAGGATCTGAAGCAGGCTCTGCACTGACAGCCAGAGAGCCTGATGCGGGGCTCAAACTCACAAACTGTGAGATCATGACCTGTGCCAAAGTCGGACGCTTAACCAGCTGAGCCACTCAGGTGCCCTGAAATTTTATATTTAATACCAGGCTCAGGTAGGTCCTGAAAGTACAAATAAGTTGCATGAGGATGTATTTTTATATGCATATTCCTAATATACCTACTCCTATTGCGCTGCCACATATATGAACCGATGATGTGAAGTTGCCTTTTTTTTTTAATTTATTTTGAGAGAGAAAGAGAGAGCATAGGGAGGGGCAGAGAGAGACAGAGAGAGAGAGAATCCCAAGCAGGCTTCACACTGACAGCGCAGAGCCCAGTGAGGGGCTCGAACTCACAAACTATGAGAGCATGACCTGAGCCAAAACCAAGAGTCGGACACTTAACCAACTGAGCCATCGAGGCACTCTGGGAAGTTGCCTTTTTGAGGTTGATTAAAGTGAGAAAAAAATATTTTCTGGACTTACAAATGGTCCTGTTCAGCATCCTGGCATCAGCTATAAATGGACTACTGCATAATTATAGCCTCTGTTAGGGGGCCCTTAAAGATGGGCAGGAGGAAAACGTATAGAGGAGAGATGACTGAAGACTCAGACATACAATAATTCATAGAAGGTAAAGGCTATTGTTGGTTTTGTCTAAATGGTTATGGACTTGGATTTATGACAAGATATCTGGAAGGAAGTGTATGTGTGATCTTTTCAGAATAAACCAAGTATTAATACATTTATATATAATACCCATCCAAAGTGTCCTCCTTAGAATGTTTAACTATAATCATGTAGACAACATGACTTACTATGTATATGTCAACTGATACCTTTATCCAGACTTCTCAATGGCAAGACTTGAGAGTAGAAGTGAATAAAGGGAAATATAGCAACACTCAAGGAGATTAGATATTTCGACAAGTAACAGGAGTGTCTGGTTCTCTTAGGGCTAAAATCATGGAAATTTTTCTGTGTGATCCCTGAAACCACTGAGGTAGAGCAGAAAGCAGCACTGGAGGGAGAATGCACTGGAACAGGTTTTGGCAGGACTGGAGATTTCTTCAGGCTGCATGTGTCCAACTATTAGCATCTAAGGTCGGTTTATTACCCTCCAAAAAAAAAAAAAAAAAACTAGAATACACAAAAAATACTAGTTTTTATTATATGAATCCCTCCTCTTCTGAATAAGGATTCTGTTGTAATAATGTTTTATTACCCAGAAACTAATATAATGCCTAACACATAGTTGGTACACATTTAAATCATAGTGAATTGAAATGAGTGCTTCATTAATACTCAACATAGAAAGGATTATTGCCTGAAATCTGGAGAATTTGGGTACTGGTCATACCACTTTTCTTTTCCCTATACCAGCCAATATCTGGGGCTTTGGCAAGGGAAACTAATAACATAAAAATGTTTAAAGTAAGGCTCAAAAATGGAAGGCACAAATCTCATTGGGTTAAAACTTCACATTTCACAAATAAAACCAGGTCTCTAGGGGTAGCAGAAGATATCCACACAGTGGCTGGGGGGAGGGGGGCTGTACACGTGTGTGTGTGAAATCATTAATTTACATTTATAGCTAATAACAGTTAATTTACACTCAACATCTCAGTGCCAAAGCCTAGATGTTGGAGGGGACAGCATTTGCTGTACGTCTACTATATATTAAGCAATATGCTTTAAATACATTTTATTTAATCCACACAACACTGCAAAATGGGTGTTATTTCATCTCCGCAGCCCCCGTAAAATAGGTATCATGAGAAACTAGGAGTGGGGTTGGTTAAGTAACTAATAAGACATTTATTGAAATGCCATTCTTGGGGCGCCTGGGTGGCTCAGTCAGTTAAGCGTCCGACTTCGGCTCAGGTCATGATCTCGTGGTTCGTGGGTTCGAGCCCCGCGTCAGGCTCTGGGCTGATGGCTCAGAGCCTGGAGCCTGCTTCAGATTCCGTGTCTCCCTCTCTCTCTGCCCCTCCCCTGTTCATGCTCTGTCTCTGTCTCAAAAATAAATAAACAGGGGCGCCTGGGTGGCGCAGTCGGTTAAACGTCCGACTTCAGCCAGGTCACGATCTCGCGGTCCGTGAGTTCAAGCCCCGCGTCAGGCTCTGGGCTGATGGCTCAGAGCCTGGAGCCTGCTTCCGATTCTGTGTCTCCCTCTCTCTCTGCCCCTCCCCCGTTCATGCTGTGTCTCTCTCTGTCCCAAAAATAAATAAACGTTGAAAAAAAAATTTTATAAAAAAAAATAAATAAATAAACATAAAAAAAAAAAAAAAAAGAAATGCCATTCTTAGAATGGATCATTCTCCCCACTGCCATAGGCATCATACAAGCGCTTCTCTTTGCTTAGACTGTTCTGCATGCCCAATTTCAACTAATGACTATTAATTCCTCCTTAATTTCTCAGTCTAAACATTGCTTACTCAGAAAAGCCTTCCCTGACTCTCCAACCAGCTCAAGTACTCTCATTGTGCCCTGTGTCATTTCTTCCCAGCCTGTATCACAGTTTTCAACCACTCACTGTATGGCCATTAGACTCCTCTGTCTCCTCTGCTAATCTGTAGGCTACATAGATCTGTTGCTTCCTATCCCCAGTGCCCAGCACAGAGCCTGGCACATAAAGGCACTCAGTAAGTACTTCCTGAATGAATGAACAAATAAATGAATGAATATATGAATACCATGTACCAGGAGGATTGCTAAACACTTTACCCTAATTATCTCATTCAATCTTCAGAACAAACCTATGGATTATGTCCTATTTCTATGCACGCTTTGCAAATAAAGAAGCTGAAGAGCAGAAATATATTAGCTTGCCAAGGTTCACATATATCGTGAGTGACAGATCTGAGATCCAAGTCTGGTATGTTTCCACTACCCCGTATTGCTATTATATATACCAATCGGCATCTTCAAATAAAATTATTGCCGTTCACGTGAAAGTGAAGAATAAGTCATTACAAGGCAAGCAGACAATCACAAACATAGTTTTATCACACATAAAGGCTGCTAGATGGAAGAAAACACAGTATCAGGGTCAGACTTGAGATTTCTTTCACACATTTGTGGTAAGAAACCAAAGCTGAAGATTTCAGAAAACAAATTTGTACTGGGAGGGGTTTAGAAATAGCTCAACAGATCCTCCCATACACATTGAACTTCTACAACATCATAATTTAAAACAGTAGCCATTCTAGGCTTTTGCAAAAAAGAAAAAAGTTACTAAAAAAATTATAAATAGGTGAGTAAATTATCATCCATACAGATTTCATTTTTCTGGGACTTTTTTTCATAAATTCCATCATCTGGATCATTTTACTTGCAAATGAACTTTTATTTATGAATATATATATATATATATTTAAACATAATTTTACATAAGTGTATAAATGTGGAACTTTGTTTGTTTGACTTTTGCAATCTCATATCTTCCTTCTACACCCCTTACTCCCACCCTAAGGGAATCCAGTTTTCCAACCTAGTCTATATCCTTTCATGTATTATTTCTGCTCACATAATTCTATTTAATCCTATATACATATATATATACATATATATGTATGTGTATGTATATACATATACATACACATACATATATACATATATATACACACACATACACATATATATACTTACACATACACATCTATATATTACAGAGACGTGTTTTTTTGGTCATTGTTTTACAAGAGGGAGTCACATCATCTATGCTTTTCTGCATCCTGCTTTTCTCCCTTTAAACCCTCATGGAAATCCCTCCAAGCTGACAGGGATTGCTTTAATTAGTTCTTTTTAAATGGCTGCATAGTAATCCATTGCCTGCATATAATTTATAGTAACACCCCCACCCCCATCTACAGAAGATATGTTTCCAAGACCCTCACTGGTTTCCTGAAACCATGGAGAGTACCAAACCCTATACGTACTGTGTTTTTTCCTATACACACATACCTGTGACAAAGTGTAATTTATAAATTAGGCATGGTAAGGGATTAACAACAATAACTAATAATAAATTGGAACAATTATAATAATATACTGTAATAAAAGTTAACGTGAATGTGGTTTCTCTCAAAATACCTTCATGTACTGCACTCACCCATCTCGTAATGATGTGAGACGATAAAATGCCAACCTGATGAGATGGAGTGCAGAATGACACAGGCATGTGACGTAGCATTTTGTCAGAAGGAGGATGGTCCACTTCCGGACACAGATGACTGCAGGTAACTGGAAAGGGCAGAAAGCAAAACCTTGGATAGGGTGGTTGGGGGGACGGGGTTGCTGCTATATTCAGTCCTACTCCCATTGATAGGAAATGTTCTTTTCCTGTGGGCCACTAGAGAGCACCATTGGAGCAGTGTCAAGTTCAGGAGAGTCTAGTTTAGGATGGAGATTTGCAGACCTATTTGTTATCAAATTTGCATCTTCATCCGCACTTTCCTGATAAAGGTTTTGTTTATTCTCAGCTCTGGGAACCCAGAAATCTCTCGCTTCCTCCACTCTGTATCTTACCATTCCAGCTCCAGTGGGATGATGACAGACTCGCCAGGGTTCTTTCTCAGATGCCCCACAGTTGTTCACAGGCCCAGATGGAAAACACTACAGAACTATTATAATCAGCATAACCAACGAGAATAGCCACTGTCCCTGCTGTCACTGTGATTACTGCAATTTATGGAAAACAAAAAATCGCCAGTAATCAGGCTAACACCTTGACACATGTTACCTCACTGTAGGATCACAACAGCCCTGTGAAGTAAGCATGACTGCTATCCCATCATACATATTATGTGTGTGGGGTAGAGATAACACACACACAGATCCAGACCCTCAAAAAATCCCAGGGGTTTTCCTCATGCAGTAAGTGTATCACTGTGTATATTTGGTGTCTCAATGTGTGGCCCCTCCTGGGTCGCCATGTTCAACTCATAGCACCACCTGTCTCAAGGCAAACCCAATCCAAGTTCTCTAGTTTTCTACAGGAACTGCAGAGTTCCTAAGTCTTTGCATTTGCTATTGCTGCTGTCCCGTGTGTCTTCCTCGACTTTCCAGACCCCAGTCAACCCTTTACCTGAAGGACAAACTCTTCCTTCTTCAAGGAGTCAGATTACATTTTTCCTTGTCTGTAGAGATTCCCCGTGTCGACATAAATACCCCCTTGTACCTCAAGATAACAGAAAAAGTTGCTTACTTATCTAATTCTCCCACTAGAAAGTTCTAAAGCCAAGTCTCACTGTTCTTAGTATCCCTGTGCCTGGCACAGCAGTTAGCACATAGCAGATGTTCAATACATGTTCATAAATGAATAAATGAGTGAATGACTGAGCCATATGGGCTCTCTCTTTAAACTCTAGAGTCAAACCCAAATCTTAGCAGCATAATGTAAATACATAAAAGCCAAAAGACTTGGGTCACTTCCTTTCAGAGAGGATTTCTGTGACAAATCCATTTACCAAGCCAATCAGTAGCAAATAAAGAGCCCCCAGCTTTTGTTCCGCAGCTAAGCCTGCAGTGCTACTCTGCCTATGGTCTGGATGGTTAAAACTGAAAAAAGAGAGAGTGCGTTGGGCTATTCACATATGCCTAGGGTCTGCTATTAGTTGCTGCTGAGAGATAAGATGAAATTTTTTATTAGAGCGGAAGTACTTCAGGCTCCAGAATTATACAGCAGCTGTGGGGGGGAAGAATTTGGGGGGGAGAGAATTCACCTTTCATCAGAAAAATCTGCGGTAAAAGTGGATATGATTTTTCTCTTTAAAAACACATGCAGAAACTGTTTGGCCTGGCTGGCCTTATTATTTCCTCTTGCAAAAGTCTGGCCAGTTCTCCTGAGTAAAGAAACGAAGACCCAGCCACGTGAAAGTCTTTGGGGCCACAATTAAAGATGTACTTTCCCATGTGGTGTTTTCTTTCCTGTAAGCTCCAGATACCACTAATGAGGATGCCCAATTATTACATCTGTGGACCAGGGGCAGTAGTCTTCACTGCCCAGTAATACGTCGTCTGGCAGCTCATTCTAATAAGAAACAGGATTATTGCGGATTCTCTGCCCACGAATACAGTCAAGAAGTCACAGGCTAACTTTAACTTGAAACCACAAATGCATATGTTCAGAGGTATAGTTAAGAGATCTTTGGACAGTTCCCCCCCCCCCACCCCCGGCAGAAGTTGGCTTTCTACTTGTTTGCATGTTTCAAGTCTAATCAAATAGAAAAATGTGTATTTTGCCTCTTTGTGCCCCTAAATTTTAAATGCATGTTTGATATCACAGAATCAGAAATTTGGATGGAAGCTCTAAACACAGGAAGCCCCGCCACATGGACAGAACTCTACTCAATTCATCCCTGGAGCAACCTACCCACCCTTTCCTCAGAAATATCTCAAAGGGACATCATACCCTGGTGCATCCTGCTATCTCTTGGCACGATTTGCTTCCTTGAAGCTCACATACCATTGTCTTCATTTCCTCTACTGCTCAAGTAGGAGCTTAGCTTTTCCATTGCTTTAATTTCCTCTGCTGCTCAAGTAGGAGCTTAGTTTTTCTCATCATCTCCAGAGTCACTGTGGGCTTTGAGACTGTAGGAAGATCTCTCTAAAGACAAGTCCCTGAACACTTTGTGCTGTTTTGTGCCTGTGTCTTTGCACCTACTTTGCCATTAGCCTGGAAATCTTCTCTTTACCTATGATCCACCCTCTCCCACATTACAAACCTCTACTGAACCTCCAACACCCAGGTCCTTGGTGAAGAGCCTCCTGCTCATCATGTTCTGTCCCTCCCCAATCTGGGACTTGAATTACTAGTTCCTGAGTGCTACCACCAGCTTTCCTAAAACTGTGCTGTTCAAAATGAAGTCCTTAGGCCAGGAACAGTAGCATCACTTGGGAGATTATTGAAACTGAGCGTTCACGGGTCCCACTTCTGACGTACTGAATCATTATACCTGAGAGTAGGGCCTGGGAATCTGGGGTTTAACAAGCTTGCTTGAATTTAAGAAGAACTGTCCCACAATAATTTCAACTCAAATAACCTTTGGCAATTGTATATGTGATGCTTTTGACAGACAAGGGGTTCGTGACATGGAGCCATCATTTTATTGAGCAAAATGAAAGCAACCAAGCAATAGCACTACTAGGAATTTATCCAAGGGATACAGGAGTGCTGATGCATAGGGGCACATGTACCCCAATGTTTATAGCAGCTCTTTCGACAGTAGCCAAATTATGGAAAGAGCTTAAATGTCCATCAACTGATGAGTGGATAAAGAAGGTGTGGTTTATATATACAATGGAATACTACTTGGCAATGATAAAGAATGAAATCCTGCCATTTGCAATGCCATAGATGGAACTTGAGTGTATTATGCTAAGTGAAATAAGTCAGTCAGGGAAAAACAGATATCATGTGTTTTCACTCATATATGGAACTTGAGAAACTTAACAGAAGACATGGGGGAAGGGAAGGGAAAAAAATAGATACAAACAGAGAGGGAGAGAGGTAAACCATAAGAGATTCTTAAATACAGAGAACAAACTGAGGGTTGATGGGGGCAATGGGGGAGAGAGGAAAATGGACGATGGGCATTGAGGAGGGCACGTCTTGGGATAGAGCACTGGGTGTTGTATGTAAGCAATCAATCATGGGACTCAACCCCAAAACCAAAAGCACACTGTATACAATGTATGTTAGCGAACTTGATGATAAATTATATTTTTTAAAAAAATGAGAACAGAATTGGAGGTCATTTCATGAAAAGAAAATTGTAATAGCCCAGGCTCTACATACCACTAAAATTGTCACTCTTCATTCTTAATTACAGACATATTTAGGGGAGGAATTATATGGCAAATCTGGAAAGTCACAGATACCTCCCATGAGAATACCAAGGGTCAGCACTTTTACCCTTTTAATATAATTTTGGAATTATTCTTTTGCATGCTTCTCTCACATTAGTCATAAAGTCTAGATCCTTCTCTCATTCATTTCAAAATGAAGCATAGGCCCTGACACACAGCATTTAAGATGTTAACTGAAACAGTGAATGAATGAATGTTCACACAGAACATTTTCTGAAACCTCACTGCCTATTTTAGATAATACAGCCACCAAACTTAGTTTTGATTTGGTCTCCAAAAATAATTTTGGCTTACATTAATGTTTTTTGAACTGATGCTCGCTAGACCAACCAACTGTATCAGCATCATGTGAGATGTATATCCAGATTCCTAGACCCACCCTACAATATTGTTTCTGAATCTTCAGTTTGTAGAATCAAAAAATCCCAGAAGAATCTTAAGTAGACAAAGTTAGATTATGTGGTTACCCCAATCTGCAGTACTCTGAAATTGGTCACTAACCAAGGAATAAGGAAAAACTTCCCTAACCAGAGGCTCATTATCTAAATTCAGTATAGGAGAAGTCCTAAAGAGATAGGAAAGAAATCAAGAATCCTACAGAGAAATTTCATTATGCAAAGATTCAAACAGTCCCATTTGTTCCATTGTATGTTTGGATTGAAATCCATACCTTCGTCAAATAGTTGCTTTGGGAAGTGGGAAAAGAGTTTAAGAAGTTTCTTTTGCCACTCCTTACATAAGAAACCAGTGAAATGTACTCCCAGGAATTTAAATCAAGGGAAGAAAAACAAGTGGAGGAAGTAGGGGAATTGTTTTCAAAACAGAAAAGAGAAAAGCCAAACATAGAGTTATATATTCTTCTCAAGCCCCTTCTCTCAAGAGTCTGATCCAAAGGCCCAATAGACATTGATTTACCATGGTATGATCTCAAGAAGTTGAAAACTTGGTATCTGTTCCCCGAGAGCTCTTTAACTGGAGAAGTTCCACAATTTAAGATAACACCTAAAATATAAACACCTGAGGGGGTAAAAAAAAAAAAAAAAAAGCCTTAAATTCAAACTATAATAGGGGAAGACAGTGGTGAGGGTATGCAGCTTTTTAAATATCCCTAATCACCTCATTAAAGCAGACATGTAGAGCCACACACAGTATCTATAACATTAAGTAAAATAAGTTATTCACATGAACCCCAGAATAGGAGTAAGTGAAGACAAATCATCAAGACTCATCTGTACAGGAAGAAGCCAAGGGAAATAAGGGAGTATCTAGCAGATCTGAGAACAGGATAACCCCAGAATTGCCAACATTTATTGACTTGGAAAGTGTGGGTGGCCAATTTGAAGACCGCAGCTGAATAGGAAAGGTTGTTTGCAGGTGAGTGCAGTGAGATGGCAGGAAGATTTTAAGAAGCTGAATTAATCTGGGACTTAACTATGGAAGTGAACTTGCCAAAATGCTATTCCATAGAATAGCTATTAGAATAGCTATAGAAAATGCTATTCTTCTGCTGGGAGAAACTGCTGGGGATATAACCTAAATTGACAAAGAAAGGGGAGAAGAAAAGAGAAGGTCCAAAGAAAGTGGGGATGCAGAAAACCAGGACATCTCCAGAAGTATGACACCATATTTTAAAACAAAAACAATAAAGCAACAAAAAACAGAACTCTACAGCAGTGAAGCTAGACAAGCTATCCTGACCCAACTCTTCCCCCTAAAAGTTGAGGAAAACTAATCTCATGTGAAAATGAGCAACAGAAAAGAATTATAGTTGAATTCTATACAACATTTTTATACGAAAATAGAAAATTAGGCACAGGAAAATATCTCTCTATATAATGAAAGCTCTCCAGAAAAATGGCCACAGAACAGATGAAAACTATAACTTAACATGTTTCAAATTTTCTCATGATGGAGCATACAAAAAAAAAAAAAAATCCCAACATCAATCAGAATAAAAAAAATTTCAGAAATGAGGTGGTAAGGACAAAATAAGAAAAAAAATTTATCATTTCAAAGTGTAACATAAATCCCATCACAAAAGAAACTACCCAAATGGACCATAATAATGTGAAAAAATGCTCCATGTCACTATTCATCAGACAATTTAAGCCACAGCAAAATATCACTTTACCCCCATTAAAATGGCTAAAATCAAAAAGACTGATAATACCATGCACCAGCAAGGATGTAGAGAGACTGGAACTCTTGTACACTGGTGATGGGAATGTAAAATGGCACAGCTACTTTACAAAACTGCTCAACAGCTTCTAATACATGTAAAAATGCATCTGCCCTATGACCCAACAATTTGGCTCCCAGATATTTTCCAGGAGAAATTTATGCATATGTTATCACAAAGATTTATAAAAAAAGATTCATCACAGGGCATCTGGGTGGCTCAGTCGGTTAGGGGTCCAACTCTTGATTTAAGCTCAGATCATGATCTCAGGGGCGTGAGATTAAGCCTTGCATTGTCCTACACCCTGGGTGTGGAGCCTGTTTAAGATTCTCTCTCCTCCCTCTGTCCCACTCCCCACTCACACACATACACATGATTTCTCTCTCTTTAAAAGAAAAAAAAAAAAAAAGAAGGTTCATAGCTATAATTTGTAATAGCCAAAATCTGGAAACTGCACAAATGTTCATCCACAGAAGAAAGAATAAATTGTGCTGTATATATGAACTGCTGTAAGATTTTATAAGAGGCTGGATATTGTATTGGATATTTTTTAATAATTTCAAACATCATTGAGTGAAAGAAGTCAGGCATGAAAGAGTATATAATTATATGATCCCACTGATTTCAAACTCAAGAACAGGCAAAACCAATCTCTGGCAACAGAAGTCAGAATAATTGTTACCTGTTTGGGGAAGTAAGGGTTTTTACTGGAAAGAAGCACAAAGGAACTTTCTGGAATGATGGAAATGGTCTATATCTTTATCTGTTGGATGGTTACACAGGTGTGTACATAAGTGAGTCAGGAGACTGCAAGACCACTCCCAAGTTCAATGGTTTGCCGTAGGGCTCCAAGGACTCAACATAGAGTCACAATAATGGCTATAATTTATTACAAAAAGGAAAAAAAGATGTAAAGTAAAATCAGCCAAGAGAGAAACCACATGGGGCAAAGTTCAGAGTAAATCAGAAGCAAGATTCTAAGAGTCCCAGTGAAGTCACACAGGATGTTGTTAACTCCTACAGCAACAAATGTGATATGTGTGAAGTGCTGTCTCCCAGGGAAACCCATTAAGGACTCAGTGCCAGGATTTTCATTAGGAGCTACTCATGTACATGGCTTCTGCCTCGCATGTACCAAATTTCAAACTCCCAGAAAAAAAGAAAGTCTTTAGCGTAAACCATATTATTCCCATAAATACACATTTAAGTTTACTTTATTTTTTTAGTAATCTCTACAACCACCGTAGGGTTCAAACCCACAGCCCTGAGATCAAGGGTCGCATGCTCTACCAACAGAGCTAGCCAGGCATCCCCACAATGAGCCATTCTTATCAAGAAACACACACCCTCCTAAAATTCAAGTTCTGAGCAACATTGCAAGCAGGCATTTCTAAGGATAGCAGTCTTCGCAGTTAACTTTTTTCTGCACATTATGTAAAAAAACTTCACAAAGCTATACATTTACAATTTTGGTGTTTTACTTCACATGGATCATATATCAATTTTTTAAATTTAAACATCGACCTGCTAAGGCTCAACTCTCTCAGGGACATAATGGGTCCTGTTCTTAAGTAGCTTAATGTGAAACAAAGAATATGGACTCTGCCATCAAGCTGGTCTTTCTTTTTTTTAATTTTTTTTAATGTTTATGTATTTTTGAGATAGAGATATAGAGAGCAAACAGGGGAGGGCCAGAGAGAGGGAGACAGAGAATCCCAAGCAGGCTGCACTCACTGTCAGCACAGAGCCCAACCCAGGGCTCGAACTCACGAACCATGAGATCATGACCCGAGCCAAAATTAAGAGTCAGACGCTTAACTGACTGAGTCACCCAGGCACCCCCAGCATCAAGCTGGTCTTAAAGTCTGGCTCCATCATTTGCTAGCTCGTGATAACAGTCAAGATAATTCACTTATCTGAGCTCCGGTTCGTCAGCAGGCTGAGGATTTGCCACTGAAATGTTGTAAGGATTAAACGAATCAACACATGCAGTTGGCACTCACAAAAATGTCAAGTCCCTTACTACACGAGGTAATACTCTAGAAGATAAGACATACATATGGAAAATTATAAGGCAAGAGAGAACCTGGTTAAGTGCTACGAGGGTCGTCCAAAGTTTTGACTTCTATAGGAGATCGGGCAGAAAGGTTCCTGGTGGCCTGAAACCGAACTTTATGAGAAGTGGCATTTGAGCTGGTGACTGAAGGTTTGGGAAGATGTTGAGATTCAGAAATGAGGAGCGGGGGACATTTTAGGACCAGGGAAGGGCACATGCAAATTTGCAAGCTGGATTTCTCTTGGGCTTCTGTCAGTCCAAACTTTGCTGAAAAAACTAGCATTTATTCACCTACATGACTTGCTGTTACCAGGCTGTTATGGGCATCAAACATAATGCCATGCTGAAGAGGGTTACACAGTGGGTTCTTCCACTCTGGATCCAAGGCCAATGACATTTTTTTGCCTCTTGACATATAGCAATATGAAACAGGGGTATGACCTTAACCAGGAACACTACTGAATCCTTTGGCAAAATGGTGACTGCTATAGAAACATCAAATGTATGCCCTTCTTCCTATCATTACAGTCCCCTCAGACTCTACTTTTTTTTTTTTTATTCAATAAGTATTTATTGAGCGTGTGGTCTGTGCCAGGCATTATGTCATATCCTAAGAATGAAATGTATGGATCCCAGCCCCAAGGAGTTCACAGGCTAGTCAGAAAGGCTACATGTAAATGCATGGATTACACTAGAGATCAGTAGAGGCTTTAGGGTAGAGATGAACGAAAGACCTCAGAATCACACAGGATAGGGCTGGGCCCTAGTTTGATGCCTCTGGTTTCTACTTTGCCAGTACTCTCAATGCTGACTGTTAAACTGAAGGACGGATTTGATAAGCTAGCTACTTTCCAAAACTGGTCAAATGAAAAACACTGGGCTCTAGGTAAGGTCGGAGTGCCCTCTGCTGAAACAGGAAGCTGGAATCAGAAGACAAACTATTCTAGTTTTACCTATATAAAAACACTCTCTATGCTCTTTTATTTGTAGTAATGAATAAATATCCTCTTTCCCTATCAGTAATACATCTTGAGTCTCGCTGGATTCTTACGTTTATTTGGGTTGGGAGGCAATAAAGGAGGACTAAGCAACATCAAACGCATGTGAACATCACATGGCAAAACAGGCTTAAACTAACTAGCACATAAAAACTTTCCAGGTTGATTGGCGGGCTATCGAAATCCAAGGTGTGTTAGCCTGGGGCCTTTTCATAGAATGACTTCAACACTGGAGCCTAAACTCCTGGCAAGCTACCATGTATTTTCATTCTCCCATCCCAACATTTTACGTGAATGAAAAGAAATTCAGCCACGAAAGATGTGGAGGAAACTTAACTTCATATGACTACGTGAAAGAAGCTAACGTGGGAATGTACATACCATAACGATTCCAACTGTGTGATGTTCTGAAAAAGGTAAAACCATGGAGACAGAAAAAGATCAGAGGTTCCCAGGGGCTAGAAGGGAGAAATGAATACGGCAGAAATTACTCTGATGATACTGTCATGGTCGACACATGGCATTCATACATCTGTCCAAACCCCTAGAATGTACAACACCAAGGGTGAACTGTAACGTGAATTGTGGACTTCGGGTGATAATCCTCACGTGTCAATGAAGGTTTACGGATTGTAGCAAGTGTACCACTCGGGTGGGGGATGTTGACAGCGGAGGAGGCCACAAGGGGTGGGAGGGGGATGATGAACACTCGTGCTTTATTCTCAGTTTTGTTGTGAACCTAAAGAATAAGTCTGTTGAAAAACAGAAAACATTAATTCCAGTTAAATACATAAGGGCAAGCCACGGGAGGCAAAATAAGTTCATAAAAAGGTCATTTATTTTGCCATCTAAAGGGGCCGCAGACAGGAAGAGAGGACGTGTGTGTGATGGAAAGTATGGTGGTGTGTGGTTGAAAAAAATGCTACCTCATTTCTTTCCTTTTGCCCAACCTCCATACCAAGCAACAAATCCCAAAGACAATGACCATAATTATATGTGGCTTAAATTATGACTGATTTAATAAAGACTGAAACACTCACTCCAAAGTAAGAAAGGCTATAATCTTAACCAGCTTATTTTTAACATGCATCCCAGGCTGTAGAACACAAACTGACATTCAGATTGCAGTGTGACACCGTAAGGAGGAGTGGCTTGCTTAAGGACCCTCCTCCAGCAGCGCTGAGGACTGACAGTGTGCTGAGCACTCAGCATTTGTTTGCCATTATGCAAAGGCAGAGACAACAACCGTCACTTGTAAACAGATGAGCTCTACAACAAGGACTCTTCAGCAAATGAGTTACCTTAAAGCAACAACTTGGGGCTGCTAAAAGCCAGGGTCTTTCCTTTGGGTTGGATCATGTGATCTGAAATCCTTATTCCACTCTGAAATAACTTCCCAAAATGGATCCCATATTTTGGAACAGTGTGATTAATGAATTTTCAAAAACGTCCCAGGAGAAACACTGTAGTCATTTACTTAACTGGCCTTTAGAGTAAAATAATTAATAGTGTTAGAAATTTTTCTTGCCTCTTTAATTATGGAGTGAGGCTAAATACTTCGTCGCTCCTGATAATGAACGTGCTAGCACACATGAAAAGGTAAGGGGGAGGTCTCTTTAAACAGGTGCTGAATGACTTACTTGCAATAAACATCCCCAGCCACCATGAGGTTTCCACATCTGGTAGAGATTTTGTAGCCATGAACATCTGGAATTTAATTTGCTACATGTACTAGAAACCCTTTTCATTTAAAAAAAAAAATTCTTTATTCAAAGTAATTTGCAGTCTTTTATAATCCACTCACACATACCCCCACCCACCCTCCTTGAAAAAAAACTCCCCACAATGCCTATTGTGAAGACTGTTGGAATTTTCTGGCTTTGCAAAATAGTAACTTAATGCAATTCAAGCAAGGTTATTAGAGTTCCTTTTTTCTCATTTCAATGTATGGATGAGCTCTGGCTTTACGATGAACGTGGCCTCTAGTGTTATTTCAGCTTGATTATTCAGTGCTGTCATCTCCCTATCCCGTGGCCTGTGGATTCAACAGTATGTATGAAGGCATGGTAAGAGGGGGTAGGGTGTGAGGGGTGAAGCAGGGAGTTCATTTGTGTGTATTGCATACAACGTTCTTTTCCTGTGGAAATGGGCACTGGTGACTGTTCTTTTCCTAGTTCGGTGGATGGCCTGCCCCATTGCAAATGGCTGCTATCAATAAACACCCTCACTTTCATTTGTGAGACCCAACCACCATTTCCTGGAGATAAAAGTGGCTTGGCTTTCAGCACAATGTAAAACATATTCCAAGACATTTCTTGAATGGAGTTAGGATATTTAAAGAAAACCTAACAGGCAGCCCTTACATAAGATGGTTCTTGCTTTTTTGTGTTTTGCCATCCTCAGATATGGGGTCAAGCCACCTCCAGAAAGCAAGAAGACTGTCACCTCAGTCTCAGTGGTGACAGGTGGCCCCAAAGGACAAAAGGCTAGAAGCTGACATTTAGATCCTGAATGTGTCTTTCTCAATCCTTTCTAAACTTGATCTATGGGCAGTTTCATGCACAACTTAAGCCAGAAAGTACTTCTCAGAATGATTTCCTCCTCCACTGAAACAGACCCCAAAAGGAAAGGAAACACTGAGTCTGACTCTTCCCTCAATTACTCCTATTCAGCATTTCCTAGATCACTAACACCCATCTCATTAAAAGGAAACTGTCCTCAAACAGTTATAGCTGTTACAAAATTTTATGTTCCTTTCTTTCATCTATTTCTCCTAATAACAAATTTTCCCTTTGTGTCAAATACATCATATTCAATCTGTTAAAGCACTTCATTATTTTTCTATAACTGAAATGTGAACTGATTGCCTGAAAACAAAAAACAAAACCAAAAAAAAACAAAAAAACAAAAAGCACATGTTCAGTCCAGAAAAACACATCCCTGTAAATGGGACCTTTTGCAATGGGAAGGTTACATATGGAAATATACAATATGGGACCAGTTTTAAGTTGGTTTCCCTACGTCGGTACCAGCTGACCTTCCAGGAGTCTTTTGCTTTAAGACAAAATGAAATCTAGAAGTTGGGAGAGTAAAGGAGGACTTGTGGTTGGCTTTATATTGTATATTAGATTGCAAACATATGTTTTTTAAGGAAAGGAAGCCTGACACAGTGAAACCTTTTGACACAACAAAGGAAGGAAAGTGATCTAAGTGTCTGTCTGTAATGTGCCATTTGCTGTGATCAGTCTCTCATTCAAGCCTGATCTCTGGCGTCCCGGTTTGTATTGGAGCCGTTTCCTGCATGATAGTACATTCCTGTTTGACACAGCAGGCCTGGGAAAAGGCGCTATCACCTCCCCCCTGCCCGGGCAGGCACAGGCTGTAAGACGTCATCAGAAGCCTCTCCGTTTCCGTTGCTGGGCGTGGGCTATTCTGCAGGGTTTGCATCTTTCTCAACTGACTTCCTGCTCCGTTAAAGGAAAACTATAGAAGTGTCCAAAGATTTGGTTTCAAGATGAATTGGCAAAACTTAGAAAAGGAAGACATGAAGGAAGGGGAAATACATCCCAAGGTCAAAGATTTTATAACCAAAAATTTGAAGCCTATGGACTTTCTCTGTCCCTTGCTACTCAGTGTGATCCCTGGACCAGCAGCATCGAATTACATGGTTGTCTATCACAGATGTGAAACTTCAGACCCCACCTAAGACCTACTAAATCAGAATCTGCATTTTAACAAGATACTCGAGTTTTGCACCCTTATGCTTGAGATACATGGGTCTCGATCCATTTATTCGTAAATAAAGAAACTGAGTCTCAGGTAAGTACCTTGTGCCAAACCATCAAGTTATACATCAGAGCAGCTCGGACCTTAATACGAATGCTCCGGCTAGCCTGCTTTTGCTGTATATGAAAGGAAGACATACAGCTCAAATACCCCAGGACCAAAATTCCTTCAAACTCATCACCATCTTTCACGCCATAGGCCAAACCGATTTCTCTCTATCCGAGCCTCCTCACTCCTGTCTTCATCACCCTGGATTCCATTACAATCCTCCTCCTGCAAACGCCTGAACATCCCTAGGACCTTTTCTCAAAGCACCTACCATGACTGAACTCAACCACCCACCTTCTCCATACCTGCACCCTAACAGCTGAGTAAATCTGGAGAAAAATCACTCAGTTGAATACATTGCTATCCCTTTACATTTAAAATCAGCAAACTCAACCGAACCCCCAGAAGTGCCCATTAGTCTTGCTATTTTTCTCTAGTAGTAGCTTTTCCACCATTTTATACCTTTTCCGATTTCCTCGCACTTTCCACCACCCATTTTTAAGTAATGACTGACTTATCTCCAACTTCACAAAGGTAATACAAGGAATTAGCTACCACACCTCTCAACTTTCCACCACTGATTCTTTTTTTTTTTTTTTTAACGTTTATTTATTTTTGAGACAGAGAGAGACAGAGCATGAAGGGGAGGGGCAGAGAGAGAGGGAGACACAGAATCTGAAACAGACTGCAGGCTCTGAGCGGTCAGCACAGAGCCCGACGCAGGGTTCGAACTCACAGGCCGTGAGATCATGACCTGAGCCGAAGTTGGACGCCCAACCGACCAAGCCACCCAGGTGCCCCTCCACCACTGATTCTATATAACCTCTTGCATCTGCCCACCCTCATCTTCCCCTTCTCCCCTTTTTACAGAAGATAAATCACCCACCTCCTAACAAAGGCTAGGTCAGAACAGACGCTGTGGAACTCATTCACTCTCCTCTCCTATGGAAGGGACCCCCACTCCATAGATCACTTCTCTTCCCTAAATATGCCACATGCACACATCCTTGCTTCTGAGTCCATTTCATCTGCATTCAGTTTTATTCTAGTACCTCCCTTCTAAAACAAAAAGCAAGCTAGCAAAATCTTAGAGAAAACCTATCTAGTCTGATCCCGACTTCAATGCTCTCCTTCACAGGTAGCTGGTGAGAATGTGTTCTCCACGCATATGGTCTGTGCTTTTTCATGTCTCATTCACTATTTCTCAGAATGACTTCATTCTTTTTTTAATTTAAGTAATAGGGAAAAAATTTAAAAAGATAGCAAGAAAAAAATTACTATAACTCTCACAACCCCAAAATAATCATCCATCCAAAAAGAAGATGGATAGGTAGGGAAGGAAATGTTAAATGTAAAATGAAATTGTATTCTATATGCAATCTTCTTAAAGTATAATTTCATTGTTCTTGAATTTAACAGAAGAAAAGTTTAGAAAATGAAATTAAGACCTTTAATTTCAACTCCTTACTTTGAACAAGAAGGAAATTTGCTTTTTGTAATTCCTTTCACGTTTTTAGTTTCATAAGTTATATTATTATTTTAACTGTCAAGATTTTTAATACTTAAGCTCTGCTTTGTTATTATAATCCTGCAAGTATTAAGTCCTAGCTTTCTATTTACATGTATCCAATCCTGAACACTGATAATTTTTACTATAGGTTTTCCATTCCTAAGTATATTCAATACATATGTTTGGGGCATCTGGGCACTGGGGAGATGAGAGTGAAAAATGGGTAAGATCCCTGCACTCACAGAACTTACATTCTAAAGGAGGAGAAAGAAAAGAAACAAGGAAAAACAAAACAAGATACTTCTCAAATTATGTGTGATAAGTGCTATGTACATAAGGACACATGGTGAATAAGTGGGGAAAAGCCCGTTTTAGCAAAGAAATACTTCTCCTTAGATGTGATGTGCAAACTGAGTCCTGAATAATCTAAAATACTCCATCAATAAAAGGCCTTAGAGCAGAAAATTCTACATGAAAGGAACAGAAAATGCCTAAGGTAAAAAATAAGTGTGGCTTGTTTGAGTACCAAAAAGGTCAATATAGCTAGGACTTAGTGGGAGAGTAGGAGAGGAGAATATGTAGTCAGAGGGATAGTCAGAGTTATGTGACACAGGGAATTTCAGACAATGAAATTCAAAATGCAATGTAAAACTTTAAGAAAGTGTAAGCAGGAGGAGGAAGAAGGATGTGAACCGATACACATTTTTAGAAGACCAATTTGCTGTGTAGAGAATGAATTGAAAGAAGATGTAGGCTAGGGGTGCCTGAGTGGCTCAGTCTGTTAAGTGTCTGACTTCAGCTCAAGTCGTGATCTCATGGTCCGTGGGTTTGAGCTCCGTGTTTGGCTCTGTGCTGACAGCTCAGAGCCTGGAACCTGCTTCGGATTCTGTGTCTCCCTCTCTCTCTCTCTGCCCCACCCCCACTCACACTTTGTCTCTCTCTCTCTCTCTCTCTCTCTCTCTCAAAAAAATATTTTTTTTTAAAGAAAGAAGAGGTAGGCTGAAAAAGTAGAAGCATAAAGTCCAATTGGGAGATAATACTATAATATAGGCAAGAAATGATGATGTGGACTAGAGTAATAATAGTGAAGAAACAAAGAGTGACATATTTGGGATGTACATCACAAGTAGAATGGATGAACTGCCTAGAGTGGATGGAATGACTGGGGGAGGAGTAAGAAAAATGGAACCAAGCACAAATTCTAATGGCCTGGTTGGTTGGTTGGTTGGTTGTCATTCTACTTGAGCAACTGGGTTTAAATTAGTGCCACTTACTGAGATGTTAAAAAAAGGGGTCCAGGAGAGTCACATTTGAGATAGGTATTACAAATCTAATAGGCAAGAGGTATCTATGTTTAGCCTAGGGTTTAGTGAAAAGAGAAATTTGGAAGTGATCAACATAGGGATAAAATTAACACCAGAAGGGATAATCACCTTGGGTAGACAGTGGTCTTCAGTCCTCAGTGTGCAACAAAGTCATCTGAGCTTTTACTTTTTAAAATTTCTTTTAATGTTTATTTATTTTTGAAAGAGACAGAGAGACAGAATGAGAGGAGAGAGGGGCAGAGAGAGAGGGAGACACAGAATCGGAAGCAGGCTCCAGGCTCTGAACTTCAGATGCCGGATTCGAACTCAAAAACCATGAGGTAGTGACCTGAGCTAAAGTCAGACACTTAACCAACTGAGCCACCCAGGTGTCCCCAAATCATCTGAGCTTTAAGAAATACTTGTTTCCAGTTCTCTATCCCCCAAATAAACAGCATATGTGAGGATGGAATGTGGCATCGTGTAGACAGAGAAGTGGGACCAGGACTAAGCCTTTGGATACACTCACATCTGGAGGTCAGGAAGAGGAGAGTCAGTAAAGAAAACCAAGAAGGAGTAGCTAGAGAGAAAGGAGAAGTAGGTGTTGTCCTAGAAGCCAAGAAAAGAAAGTGTTTCATGAAGGAAGGAAAGGTTATTCTGCCAAGACATTAAGAAAGATGAGAATCGCGTACATACGGAGGACGAAGTCAAGTTACCATCTGTTTGCTTTCATCAGTCAGGTAAAGGGAAGCCATCAGGTAAGATAGCATAGGAAAAGAGTAATACTAAAGGCTGTATGAGAGTGAGGAAAGTATATAAAGATCATTTCAAAGAGTCAGAAAGCAAGAAGAACACACAAAGAAAGCCAGGAAGTATCAATCGTTCTTCTCAAAATTATGGGCAGAAGATTACAGTGGGACTAGTCAATCCATTTGGATTACTCTAACCCCATTCAAGTGTTCAAAGTAGGAGATGGCTGGGTTTAATCATGGAAGGGTTTTTGGTTAGAGTTTTGTTTTATTTTTTACTTGATTTGCCAAGTGAATATAATAAAGGAAGAAAGGGAGGCAAAGGAGTGAACTTACATCCTAGTTTCTTAAGGGTTGATTGCAGTAACAGCCCATATGATATCAATATGGGGTAGCTCTTGCTCTAAACCAGGCACCAGCTATACCAGAAAGGCTATCATTCCAGGGCGAATTTGCCAAAAAGATAAAATAAAACAACAAGAAAAATATTATTCCTACTTTCAAGGAGTGCATGTTTAAATAAATCCAAGCTGAATACAGAGGGAGTGAAGTGAGAAAGCTCAATGAATTACAAAACACGGTAGGATCAATGGACTGACAATCTCAATGAAGCACAATTGGTAGGATGTGGACATGAGAGTGAACCGGTGGTGGGGACACTCTTTGTTCCAATTGCTTTCAACTCTTGCATTTTCCTTCTGTGTGCACTCTGAAATCTTCAGCTTTTTCTCTATGGAAATAATTTGATTTTCAGCTGTTGTGTACTCTGTTCTTTATTGTCTCTAATTTATGCATAAGTTTTGTAATGACGTTGTTTTGGTCCTTAATTTGTTCCCTTAGCTCTGAAATCTCCTTTTGCATTTCATGCTATTGTTTTTTTACCATTCTGTCCTTGAATTCTTTTTTATATTCCTGTTCTTAATAAGGAATTCCTGTTCATAATTCTTTTATGACCCAAAGCACCCATGGAATTATGGACCAAACTATTCATCTGTGTTTTACACAGTATGTTCCAGCTCCTTCCCTCCTTTACCTCTCCTTCTCTTCTCTTCCCTTCCTTCTTTCCTTTTCCCCTTTCATTCCTTTGTTCCTTCTAGTCTGCCTTCCTTCCTGCCTGCCTTCCTTCCTTCTTTCTCCCTTGGTCCTTCTTCCCTTTCCTTCTTCCCATTCCTTTCTTCTACTCTCTCTTCCTTTCTCCTTCCTTCCTTCCTTCTTCTCAACCTAACACCATGTTTTGTTTTGTGTTGTTTTGTTTTGTTTTGTTTTGTTTTGACACAAGCTTAAGGCGGACAGCTCTAACCAAACTTCTCTTTGCTCAGAGAGGATGCATGTCAGTGTTCACGGACACAGTCTGCAGCTCATTTGAGACTGCATTGTTTTCTCCTCTGAGCTATATATAGGTCAAAGAGTGCATATTGTTTCGGACTGATTCTTTTTTCTATGGTCTGTGGTGCCAGGGGAAAGTGGAGAGCTCTGCTGGGGCTCTGCGTAACCTTAACTTGAAGACACAAGTTCTTCTTTCAGAGATTTTCTTAATATCCTAAGAATTCACATCACCTAATTGTGAGTGCTATCCCCCCCCACAAAAACCTATTCCCATGGGACAAGGGTGCCTGGACTTTTTCTCTGCTGCCTACTCACTTCCCTTGCTTCTTCTGGAAGGTGGGAGTGGGCAAGAAGCTGTGTTAAGCACAGCCACTGTAGAATCTCCTGATTCTCTGGCTACCAGCTTCTCACAGTTAAAGAGTGAGATTGTAACCATTTTCCCTATGTGATTGCTGCTGGTGAACTCACTGCCGGTTTCTACTGGATTTGTTGTTTGAGGAACAGGGATTTTTATGATCCTCTTTCACACTACTATCTAACAGACGCACCAGAAATGAAGTATCTGCCCTCAGAGAGCTCTATTCTAGTGGAGGGGAAAAAATAAATAAACAAACCAACAACCCTGCAAACACAGACAGACAAGAAAGTTTCAACGTATTTCAACAGCAATAAAATGCAGGTGAAAAAGTAGCTCTTTAGAATTGTCTCATATATTTTACCTGTTACTCCATGGATCAATTACTCCTAGGAATCCAGTCCCACAAAAGAGGACATTACAGGCAGGCCCTTTGCTTAGGTGCACTGAAGCTTTATGTGGGGCTGATGTTAAGTGGAGTGACGTAAAATTTAACAGCAACAGTTGTTACTTGGGAGAGTCATGGGAGCAGTCACAGGTGAGACAAGCTAAAACAGTTCTGTCAACTGGTTTGCAGCATATAGAGGGGAGCTCGGATTTGTAGGGTTTGCAAATTTCTGTGGTATGCTCACACCATGTGATTTCAAGCTACTAACAATCTAAGAACCAGCTTGAAAAGTCCTGAATATTTACCAGTGGGCTCTGTGAGCCAAGACAAGACAGCGGAAGGCAAGCCTTTCACAATAGCTGCTGCCCTGGGACCCAAGCTTCAGTCCTCATTTTCAGAATGGCTTTGAGCAAGCTCTTTTCCCTCTTAGTCTCTAGATTTTCATTTTTATAAGAGTATCAATGGCATCTAGCGGAAGGAAATGTGTGAAGGTTAAATCAGATCATGACTGGTCTAAAAATCTTCCTAATTCAGCAAGAATACATACAATGGAGGGTCTATTGTGAGCTGAATTCTGAACCAGAGATTTCTGAAGAGCCTCAAAATAACTGAAGACAGGTTTGTGCACATGGTCTCTATATAACTCGGTTGTGAAGGTACATTGCCTTCTCTTGGGTCCTATGTCTCCCACATATACGTGTCCAGTGTAAGCACCTGAATGTCCAGGAGTGACAACTCAGCCTCCTGCTCTAGTCCTGATTTTACGGGGACTTTTGACCAGGTGTTCTGGCTCTTGGCCCTGCCATCTTCATTAGGAAGAAGAAGAAGCTCATTCTCAGCGCTCAGGCCTAGAGACCTCAGAAGGAAGCTTTCTGTAGTAGGCAGGATTAAGTAAGAATGTTTACATCCCTCCGTAGCCTCTGGCCCATTACTATAGCAACCCTGTAAATCCCTCTCCTCAAAGACCCCTAAATAAGGAAATCAGCAAAAAGCAATCAGAAGGACAGGGTGGAATTATACCTTGGCTGATGTGGCCCCATGTTAGACAAAGCCCCACCTGTACATTCCCTGAATAGTGAGCTCTGCCCCCTGAGGAAAAACCTTACAGCAAGGCAGAAAGCACTAAGCTTGGATCCAGCTGACCAGGCCTATACAAAGGCCTCAGTTTTCTCATCAGTAACTTGGGCATAATAATGATACACACTTCACAGTGCTATGTAAACACAAATTGAGATTGTGATTTGTGTATGAATGTGTATGTAACACATTCAATATAGTGGCTCACACAAAGGATAGGCTCATACTCCCCTACTCTGTCTCTCAAAAAATAAACATTTAAAAAAAACTTTTTTAAGTCGGGGGCGGGGGGCACTTGGGTGCCTCAGATGGTTGAGCGTCTGACTCAGCTCAGGTCAGCTCAGGTCATGATGTCACGGTTGGTGAGTTCAAGCCCCAGGTCAGGCTCTGTGCTGACGGCTCAGAGCCTGGAGCCTGTTTCCAATTCTGCATCTCCTTCTGTCTCTGCCCCTCCCCTACTCACACTCTCTCTCCCCCTCAAAAAATAAATAACCACTAAAAAAAAATTTTTTAAAGGATAGGCTCATAAATGTTAACACAAATATTATTGTTAAGTACATCTGCTTATTATTAAGGATATTTTTCCAGTCTTTGAGAAGCTTTACCTATAACTTTCTTAAAACATGTGCCTTTAAATAAACCCCAAACTTACTGTTCAGGACTTGTTTCACTGTGTTACTATTTTTTAATTTACCCAAAAAATCTTTTAGGATCCTTCATGCCATTTTCCCTGACAGGAATTGTTTTGTGTGGTTTTGCTGTAGATGTCAGTTTGGACTGTTGTAAAAATAAAAACCTTATTCAAGATTCATTTGTTCAACATTTTTTGAAAACTCTTTTTATCTTACTTCTATTGCTTCCCTTTTTTCTTTATTTTTATAATGCAGATGGAGAAGGAACCAGTGCCAGGTTGCTGGCCATGGGGAAAGTTTTAGGGGTGGGGGGCTGGATCCATTTATTCACTCACATACATCTGTGGAGGCCATGTCTCATGCCGACGTGCCAGGCACCACTGTAGGAACCAAAGCCCCAGAGAACAAAAGCATAGTCCCCAGCTTCAAGGACCCTAGAGAGTAAGTAGGAGATACAGACAGGCCAACTGGTAATAAATGTATGGTGTGATAAATGCTCGATACAAAAATTCTTGTGATGCTACAGACCCAGTGGGTGAGACTGAGGGAAACTGGGAAAGGAAGAGACAGGGCAGTATTTTTGTAGTTTGGAAGTGACAACTGAGTGACTGAGGTATGGTCAGTAGCTCAGGGGACAAGGAAGTCTGAGGAAGAGGGAAGAGCTGATTCATAATTATAAAAACATGAGCGAGACTGGTGTGCTTAGAGAACCACATGCAGTCTGATTTGTTAGAAATCGGGAACAGGGAAAGGAGGTCCCAGAGATGAGGCTCCATTCAACCAGCTTATAATGCATCCTGAGATCAGTGGGGAGTAATCAAAGGACCTTAATCAGGGGGATGAAGAGATCAGATCTGTGCTTTGAGAGGTCGCTGTGGTAGCAATATGGAAAAGACTTAAAGGGGAGAAAGCTTGAAGATGGAGAGACCCCTGAGCAGGTGAAAAGAACAGGCAGAAAATGAGGAGGGTCTAAGCCAAAGCAATAACAGTGGAGTGCAGAGAAGCAGAGGGGCTATAAGAGATATGAAGTGACAAAATCAATAATTCCTGTTCTCCAAAGTCTTGGTAGGGAAGGGAGACAAAAGGATCAAAGCTGATTCTTAAGTGCCTGGCCTAGGCATCCAGACCAATAGATTACAGTGGCATTCACTGACAGGAAGCACAGGAGGAAGGTGGATTTAAGGGGTTAAATATTTATCCATTTTAGGTATCTTAGATTGAACTGCTCATAAAATATCCAGACCAGATAGAGACGGTGGTGCAGTAAACAGGTTGCAATACATATGTGTATAAATCATGACACTGTATCTTAAATTTACATGGTGCTGGGGTACCTCAGTCAGTTAAGCATCCAACTTCAGCTCAGGTTGTGATTTCACAGCTCATAAGTTCAAGCCCCACGTCAGGCTCTCTGTGCTGACAGCTCAGAGCCTGGAGCCTGCTTTGGATTCTGTGGCTCCCCCTCTCTCTGCCCCTCCCCTACTCGTGCTCTGTCTCTCTCTCAAAAATAAATAAACAATAAAAAATTTTTTTCAATAAATTTACACAATGCTATATATCAATGATATGTCAACAAAGCTGGGGTGGGGGGGGATGGTGAAATAAAACTAGTTTGGAGTTTAAGAGATAGATCTAGGGAGGAGATAAGTGGTAATGAAGGTCACAGATGGGTATAATGAGTAGAGAATAGAGGGTCAAGGAGGAAAGGCTGGGGAACATAAACATCAAAAAAGAAGAGACATGGAAAGAGAAAGCCAAAGACATATAAAGAATATAAGAAGAGTTGGAAACCATATTAATACTCAAGTTTCAAGACTCAGTTCGGGTACCATATTCCCCAGAAAAGCCTTCTCTTGGTCTCTGCCTGCCTCCTGCTACTAACTGCTTTTGCTTTTTCTCATAAGCAGAGTGACAGCCCGGTATCCGTGACATTCGGTAAGCAGTATTTACCTGTCTCCTCCACACCCCCAATCTCCAACCTCTAAAGCTCTCAAGGGCAAGGGCCATGTCTGACTCATCTCCATATCTCTGGCACCTAGGATGGCTTCGGGCACATCATATCTGTCCCATCAGTAAATATTCATTTGACTGAGTTGAAATTAAAGGAGAAAAGGCATTGAATAAGAGGAAATAATCAACTTTTTTGAACTACTTCCAAGAAGCCAAGTCAAAACATTGTACTTATAAACAAACTGAATCGACAATGTTCCTGGTAAGAGAACTTAGTGAACTAAGAGAGGCAGAAACCAAACAACCACAGAAGTGGATGGAGACAGTGGAGAAAGCACAAGCAGCTTTCTCCTTCAAGGAATCTGACAGCGAAGGGTTATGTTGCGGCACATAGTAGCTGGTCAGGAAAGGATATTCACCCTAATGGCTCTTCATTTAGCAACAATGTTTTCAAAAATTAACATCATTAAAGGAGAAATAAATAGGCATAGTAGAAATGGAAAGATGATTTAAAAAAATCAAGGGGGATTTTTTTTAAGTCGGAAGACAGTTTAGCATAATTATAGACCAGAGGGAAATAAAAACACCTAAGAAAGAATGATGGGAGTCAGAGGCTCCAATGATAAAGCGATATTCTGAGAAGTAAAACGAGAGAGATCCAGAACCCAGGTTGGCAAATAGATGTAGAAGGAAGACCATGGTTCTCATAGAAACTTGAGGAGAAGGGAGGGAAAAAAGGCTTCTGATTCAGATCCATGGGTCAGGAAGACGAGGAGCAGCTCAGGAAGGAACGCCTCTGACCTCTAACTTCCAGAAAATGCCGGATGGGGTCACTGCTGAGTGTGGAGCACTGTTAGGGAGCGCTAGGAGATGGGTGAAGGTGTGTGTAGCTGTGGACAAACAAGAGAAGCTTCTAACAAGAAACGCACGGGAACATTACCGGAGCAATGTGAAAGACGCTGCTGGCTTGCTGCTGCTAACAGCCCACGACTGCCTCTGCAGGGCTCCTGCTGGGGGAGTTTACGTGTTTGCACAGCATCTGTAGGAAAAAGAAACATGATTTGGGGCAGGACGATGGAAAGGGACCCTGCTGTGTGTTACCGGTTTATAAGAATTATGTGGATGAGGGAAAGAACACATTTTCTTACCTATTTTTATTCATGTTCTGTAACCTAAGTGAGAATACACGGTAGCTTATCCCTTTAAAATCCAAGTATCCAAACACCTACGTTCTCACCACCTACATTCAACAAAAGTTATTTCTGCCATATTTTCATCATTTGCCTTAAGAAATAAACATGACAGTGGTAGTTACCAGGGGCTAGGGAAAATGGGGAGATATTGGTCAAAGGGCACAAACTTTCAATTACAAAGATGAACAGATTCTGGGATGTAATACACAGCATGGTGATTATAGCTAATAATGCTGTTATTATATACTTGAAAGTTGCTGAAGAGTAGAACTGAAATGTTCTTACCACAAACACACAAAATTATGATTATATGACCAGATGAACGTGTTAGTTTATGCTATGGTGGTAATCATGCTGCGATATAGAAGTATATCAAATCAACAGTCGTATTCCTTAAACTTACACAAGGCTATATGTCAATTATATCTCAATAAACCTAGAAAAAAAAAAGAAAGACACATGGCAGGTATCACTGAAACCTCTTAGCACCTCTCGCTTCCTCTCAGGAAATCACCAGATTCTTTCACTACCCTCCACGTTTTCATAATTTATCACCAAGGTGTATTATCTATAAGCAATAGTGATTTTTTTAATGTTTATTTATTTTTGACAGAGACAGAGACACAGTATGGGCAGGAGAGGGACAGAGAGATAGAGAGAGATACACAGAATTGGAAGCAGGATCCAGGCTCTGAGCTGCCAACACAGAGCCCGACGCGAGGCTCGAACCCACAAACCATGAGATCACGACCTAAGCCAAAGTCAGATACCTATCCAACTGAGCCACCCAGGCTCCCCAAACAATAGTGATACTTACTTGGCCCTACAGTTTCCAGTAAAATATATATATATATTTTTCATATATATATATATATATATATACACACACATATATAAATATGTATATATATATATACATATATATAATACAGAATATATACAGTATTGTTTTGAATGTTTAAGTTGTTTAAATAAGTGTCACCTCAATGTACTTATTCAATAATCTGCTTTTTTCACTCTTTACTTTTGAGATTTACCATATTAATATATATAACTGGAAAATGAGATTTACTATTATAGTTTTAAGTGAATGTTAGAAACACTAATTTTACTTGAAAAAATATCCTTTTGCAGAGAGCAAGGTTTTAATTACGCTTTCTTCCTTTTAATGAACTTTTTTTAACATACTGGTTGTATTAATTGAAACAAGGACACAACAGTTTAACTGAAAAATACAATTATCTATTACAAATTCTTTGACAAGTGTAAAATAAACAGACATTGTTTCAAGTCCACAAGTGAACAGTCTTTGGACAATAACTATTAAACAAACTTCTGCAAATTATACAAAGTTCTTTGTTTAGTAAACAGACTTAGAGATAATTTTATGATAACAAAATACAAAAGAAGCATAGATTAATTTAAACTTGTGGTTACTGGAACATAAATATTCTCCAACCTTCATTATCTTTCTAATCTAAACAAAGAATAGTGGCTAGGCCAGTGTTTGGGGTTCTCAAAAGCCGGTATGTCAATGACTTCACTGAAGTTTCTTATCACTGAAACATGTAGTTTATAGTTTCAATGATAATTTTAGCTGAAGCTGCTTCCAAGTATTTGGGGTCAATAATGTTGTAAAGAACATTAAAGAATCTATACGTAGAATTTATCTCCACATAGTACTAACTCTTTTTAATTCTTCGCAGTATTCCATTTTCTGAAGAGCTTACCTTTTTATCCACTTGCTGGTGAAAGAATTCGGTTATTTCCAGTTTTTCGTTATCATAAGCAATGCTACAAGAACGCTCATGCCCATGCCTGTGCGTGCACACATGCAAGAGTTTCAATAGGTTCCTCAGGAGAACTGCTGTGTCCCAGAGAACATGCATCTTTGGTTGGATATGATATGAGGACATATCCTTACTAAATATCATCAAATTGTCCACAAGGGAGTTGTACCCGTGCACCCTCTCACCACCTGTGTGTGAGACTTCTGTTTCATTTCCCCACATCCTCACTCACATTTAGAAATATCAGACTTGTAAGTTTTCACTGTCTGTTAGGTATGAACCATGTTTTAAATCTGGATTTCTCTGGTTGCTAATGAGACAAAACACTTTTCTGTGCTTACTGTCCATGCTGGTTTCCTTTTTTGTGAATTGCCTGATCATACCGTCTGCAAATTTTCTCAGGATTTTGTTTTTTCTTTCAAGGTTTGCAAGGGTTCTTAATATATCCTAGATACAAATTCTTTCTCAGTTTTATGTGTTGCAAAAACTGTCTTTTGGCCTATAGATTTCATTTTACCAGCTTAATTTGTGTTTACTATTCTCCTTTTCCTCATTATGTCTTCTCCTTTCTTGCCTTCTGCTGTACTTACAACATTTTTATGTACATGCTTTTTTTATCCTTTGTGGCTTTAAAGCTATAGTTTCTACTCTTTTCATGATCCCTCTTAATTTTTAGACTTACAGAGTTAGCTACAATATTTTTCTGATGAAGTCTGAAGGAGCGGTTCCCAAAGTGTGGACCCCAGACTAGTAGGATCAGCATCACGTGGTAATCGTTAGAAATGGAAATTCTCAGGTCCCACCAAAGACCTAACGAACTGGGTGGGGCCCACCACTGGTGTGTTCCAAGTGATTCTGATGCATGCCAAAGTTTGAGAAACACTGGCCTAGAATTACTTAACATCTCTACCCATCTGCTAAACAACCAAAGTCGTCTTTTCCTACCCACTAGAAAGACCTCAACCTCCATTTCTGCCTTTCCCTCTTCCTTGGTATTCTTACATAGAGTTTCGAGTGTGTGTGTGTGTGTGTGTGTGTGTGTGTGTGTGTGGCAAATAGTGCCAATGACCATCGGCCACTAACAATAGCATGTTATTTTCCGTTTTTTGCATCCCAATTCTTACATACCTGTTAATAGCTCTTTCACTGAGAATCTGAAGCATCAAATTTTCCTAATACATTTCAAAACTGTATGGTCCTTTTTTTTGAGTCATACTTTATTTGGATTTAGAATTCAAAGTTTGCACTTATTTGCTACCATCACCTTGAAATATTACTTTGCTATGGGGCGCCTGGGTGGCGCAGTTGGTTAAGCGTCCGACTTCAGCCAGGTCACGATCTCGCGGTCCGTGAGTTCGAGCCCCGCGTCAGGCTCTGGGCTGATGGCTCGGAGCCTGGAGCCTGTTTCCGATTCTGTGTCTCCCTCTCTCTCTGCCCCTCCCCCGTTCATGCTCTGTCTCTCTCTGTCCCAAAAATAAATAAACATTGGAAAAAAAAAATTTTTTTTTAAATAAAAAAAAAAAAAAAGAAATATTACTTTGCTCTAATTTGGCATCAGTTGCAGGTAAGAAGTCTGTTGTTCATCTAATAGGTATTTATTAGCAGGAATTCTGTCTCTCTTCAGGCTTTGAAGACTTACTCTCTATGCCTGGGGTTCCACAATATTCCTGTTTTGTGTCTACGTGTACATCTACTTCTGTTTAACCTCTTCATTATTCTTTGTGTTCATGTAAATGTGAGGGTTTGTGATTTTAACTCTGAGAAGTCTTCTGTTACTCTCTCTCTGAATATTGTTTTTCACCCTCCTTCCTTGCTTCTGGACTTCCTGTTGGATATAAGCTTCTCAGTCTATCTTCCACGTCTTTTCCCTATTTCTCCGTATTTTTCCCCTTTTCTCTCTGTGCTGCATTCTTGGCGAATTTCTAATACAATTATCGAGAGCACAATATTTTTCTTCAGACGTGTCAACCTACAGTTGATGCAACATACTGTGTGTTTTAGTTCAGTCTCATTTTTCATACACAAGATATCTAAGTGGTTGTATTTCATATATACTTTCTAATTTCATTTCTGCTTATTTTTGTTTGATTAATCCTTGCTCTTTTTATGGAAGTCTTTATTTCATTTACCACTCTGAGGATCCTAAAAACAAGTATTTTAAGTCCTTCTGGGGCACCTGGGTGGGTCAGTTGGTTAAGCGTCCAACTCTTGATTTCGGCTCATTGAGCCCCACGTCAGGCTCTGCACTGAGTGTGGAGCCTGCTCAGGATTCTCTCCCTCTCTCTCTCTGCCCCTCCCCTCCACTCATTGCACATTCTCAAGAAAATTAAAAAATTTTTAAACGAAGTTTTTTTCATATTTCTCTATTATTTTAATTGTACCTAAAGTGAACTTGTCTCCAACTGCTGGTAGTCACGGGCTACATTTCTTCATATATTCTAGAATTTGCACTTCAAGTTCTCTTTGATGAAATCTTTTTCTTTTCTTCTCTTCCAGCCAGTCAGCCTCTTGTTTCTTTTTTTTTTTTTTTTTTTGGCAGTGCAAGTAGTTTATTGAGGGGTGGTTGGAGGTACAAGGAACATTGGGAAGGAAGTAGAGAAATGATATTGGGAAGGAAAGATGGCCAAAAAGAAAGGGTGCATTACGCTAGCTGCTACAGTGAGCAATTGGGAGTTTATCTCAGAAAACTTTCAAAAAAGGTGTATAAAAAACACATCTTAAAAAAAAAAAATCTTATTTAGTGCCCTCTATGGAAAGAAGAATTGAGGCATTTATATACCGATTGGTGTATGGTTGAGGGAAGCCTCACAATTCTAGTGGTGGACCTACAACCACCTCAAGCCCTCCGTGCCCTTGATGGTATTGCAGAGATTAAATATCTGACACTGCCTGGGGCTTGCCTCATTGTGGGGTTGTGAACTTGCATGCGTCTTTGCTTCCTGGACACAAAGTTTCATAGAAGTGGGAGCCTTAAGGAGCTTTTCAATTTCCTTTCTTAACGAGGGGCGTGTCACACAAGACCCTCATTTCAAAAAGCTCCTGTCTGGGGCACCTGGGTGATTCAGTTGGTTAAGTGTCCGACTTTGGCTCAGGTCATGATCTCACAGTTCGTGGGTTCGAGCCCCGCGTCAGGCTCTGTGCTGACAGCTTAGAGCCTGGAGCCTGCTTCTGATTCTGTGTCTCCCTCTCTCTCTGACCCTCCCCTGCTCACGCAGTGTGTCTGTCTCTCTCTCTCTCAAAAATAAATATTTAAAAAAAAAAAAAAAAAAAAGGAAGCTCCTGTCTGCTTTCAGACATACAGCCCAGCAGGGTCCAACACTAACCCCAACTATAGCTTTGTCTTTTTGTCGTGTTTCTGGAATGGGGAAATGTTATTCTTTTTTATTAATGTATCTATTACTTTAATTTTCTCTTTTTATAGTGTTCTATGTTTGGAGCAAAGATGGAGCTTCAAAAAATAAATTGATAATGCCTCCTTGATTCTCAAGGTCTGACAAGGAATCTGCTTTATTGTGTTGTTAGGACCCAGGAAGAGACCCAGAATGATATAGATTTCTGGTTTCCAATCTGGCATGTAAAGAGCTTGGAAGCGGTCATTCCATCCTAACAACAAGTTAAAAGCAGAACAAACTGAAGATCAACAATTCTTCTCAGGGTTATTAGAGAAGTGCGGTCACAGGACAAAACCCTGCCCCCCATATTGGAGACGCAGACAGGTGCAAACAGAGATTCACAGCTTACCAGAGCAGAAACCTCCCTTAGAAACAACACCAGGGTAGGAAAACCTCAAACGTACCCGACAAACCACTGAAGGCTGGGGGCAGGCAAGTAGACAGTGAACATCAGAGAAAGGTCCTTTCATGCTTCCAGCAGGGGAAAAGGATCCATCTTGAAATACTCTAGAGAATTCTGTTCTTCACAAGGCCTGCTCTCAAGAGAGCCTAACCTGCTGACATTTTATCAGAGCCTAACCAATTCCTGGCAACGGAACTACCTAACTGCAGCCCATTCTGGCCATCCTACCCCACCCAAGCAGGAGTGGTAGGGGACGCAGAAGCACGTGAAGTTGACAGTGCAGGGTCACAGGCTCACTAAAAGACCTAACTGGAAAACTACTGAACACTTCCCCACCCCCACACCTTACCACCACATTCCCATAGGTCTATTTACTAGAGGTTTTTTTCACCCAGTACATCATGACTGGCTTTTAACAAAAAAGCACAAGGCATCCTAAAGCAAAACACAGTTTGAAGAACAAGCATCAGAACGAGACTCAGATATGCCAGGAATGAGAACTATTATTAGGTCTGTTACTACAAGACCGAGAACTTAAAACAACTGATTAATACACCCAGGGCTCTAATGGAAAACCATTGACAACATGCAAGGATAGATAAGTAGTCAGAGAGATGGAAATTCTAAAAAATAATAAAAAAGAAATGCTGGCAATCAAGACCACTGTAACAAAATGAAAAATACCTTCAATGAGCTTATTTGTAGAGCGGACATGGCTGAGGAAAGAATCTCTACGTTTGAGCATATGTCAATGGGAACTTCAAAATCAAAAGAAAACAAAGATTGAAGAAAAAAAAAGATTAAGGACTGTGGAACAATTACAACAGCATAACATAAGCATAATGGGAATGTCAGAAGCAGAATGATGTACAATAATCAAGTCTGCATCTGTACAACTAATTAAATTGCAACTTCCAAGCAGTTCTCTTGAAGATAAGACAGGTACTCTCCCTGTAACTCTTTGTGAAATTTCTTCATAACTAGATCATAAGCCATACATGAAAAGCATCTTTGAGGGGCACCTGGGTGACTCAGTTGAGCATCCGACTTCAGCTCAGGTCATGATCTCACGGCTCGTGAGTTCAAGCCTCAAATCAGGCTCCGTGCTGACAGCTCAGAACCTGGAGCCTACTTCAGATTCTGTGACTCCCTCTCTCTCTGCCCTTCCCTTCCTCCCTCCCTCTCTCTCTGTCTCTCTCTCAAAAATAAATAGACATTAAAAAAAAATTAATGGGGCACCTGGGTGGCTCAGTCAGTTAAGCGTCCAACTCTTGGTTTCCACTCGGGTCATGATCTTACATTTCGTGAGTTCACGCCCCACGTTGTGCTCCACATTGTGCACAGCCTGCTTGGGATTCTCTCTCTCCCTCTCTCTCTGCCCCTCCCCTGCTCACTCTCTCTGTCTCTCTCAAAATGAATAAACTTAAAAAAATTTTTTTTATTAAAAAAAAAGAAATGCATCTTTGAGGTCACATGTCAGGTGCTACAGGGACAGACACAGAAGCCATATAGACCATCACTGTCACGTAGTTTGAGTAAGGTCGAAACAAGTGCTGGCAAACACTGGCACACACACCATGGCCAAGGGAGGTAATTAGCTGCTGTATTCCTCCCACACTGCGTTGGCACTACATCACGAACCTTCTCAATGCACTGCACAGTCGCTTCCAATTTACTGCAGTTAGCCTGCAAAATTAATTCTGTTCTCAGTATTTCCTAAGTTGTGTCTGGAGGAGCTTCCTTCTTTAAAACATTAAGTGGTAAAAATATTAATAATTGTTATTAGCATGTCAAATAAATTTGAAAGCGCTGAATCAAAATTATACAGGTTTTTTAACTGTCAAACTTCATAATGTACATTATACGTTTCTATTTTCTGAACTTCCTAAACCAGAGGGAGCAGCTTATACAATGAGTGTTCCCTAGAGTAGACTTCAAGAAATACGGTTCTAGAAATATTCATGGATCCATCGTTTATGGGAAGGTAGAGAAGTCTGCAGGTAGAGCAGATGTTAGCAAATTTTCTCCATAAAAGGTCAGACAGTATTCGGGATTTTACAGGCCAGAAGGTCTCTGTCACAACTACTAATCTCTGCTGTGGTAGAAAAAAAGCAGTCGTAGTCAACACTGGATGTAGCTGTGTTCCAATAAAACTATTTAGGAAAAAAGGCCTGTGAGCTGTAGTCTGCCAGCTCCTGCTACAGAGAATAACAACGAGGCTTTGCCAGAAAACATTTCTTTCAATCAACAAACACTAATTGAGTGCCCACTATGTGTCTTCTGGCTCCACACAGATGAATCTTTTGGGGGGGAGGGGGGAGATCATAGTATTTGGGGCACAGAAACATGCAAAGTCGTGAGGCCTTCACAGCTTACATTTACATGCAGTTTTTCACTTGACTTGTTTTAAAATTGGTATTGTGAGTACCACCATTGCACAGAAAAGGACACCGAGACGGAAACTTTCTTCGGTGGCCGTGCTGGGGAAGGCAGCTAGAAATGGAAGGTGCGTGGACACACTGCTGGTACAGCATTTCTAGGTCACTTATTCTTTCTGTGTCAACCCAACATTGCCTCCAACCTCTATTCAGATATTCAACCACAATAAAAACATCACAAAAAATTAACTAATTACCTTTTGCCTTAGGCAATGGAAATGAATCCAAGCCCACAGTGTTTTATGTTCCAGGGTGGAATAGATGGATGCTTGGGTTGTTCAAAGAGACTGATTACATCTCTTCTAACTCACTAGTCCTCTCACTGAACTCAATACCTGGCGGGTAGGAAGGAAAGATAGAGATACCCTCTGTTGGTGGTGGTGGTGGTTTTTCTTCAATGTTTTGTTTAGAAATCCTGATGGAAAAGCTTTACTCAAGTCTGGCTAGCCTTTATCCTGCAAATCTTTCCAAAGTCTTCACATCTTGGTTTTTGTCCAGGTTCTGCTGATTCTGGTAAATCAAGCTAACCCCAGGCACGTTTGGGCTTTGTTCAAATCACCACTAGCCTCCATTTACACGTCTGTTCCCCGTGCCAGTTGTTTAGACTACAGCATTCAGATATCTGCTGCCCCCTGTTACACCGTGTCCTTCCCTAGAAAAAGACAACCCCAGCATTCAAGCATTTAGCATCGGACAACTACAGAAGTAGGGAAGAGGAAGCGAATGATAATGAAAAGGGATATTGGTGCCCATGATTACTTTCTCAAACTCTGTTCCAGCATCCTTTCTGACTGTAAACTTTTGTAATAAGCCTGTTTCAGACAAAAGAAACCACTGAAGTCTCCATAACACTATATACCAAGTTGCTCTTGTGAAACAATTAGCACTGTGGCCAGACATAGGGCTCCAATTTTAAAAAGTGCTGCGTTCCTTGAAATTCCTTAGGCTTGGCTGCCCTGCTGGCCACTGACAGAGCCACTGGAATGTTTAATAGAGCAAATGTTGCTCTCTGCCGAAGCCATTTGTTTCTCTTCCTACAATTCCTATGGAAAATTTCCTATGAAAGAGATTTGACAGACGAACAAAAAGCTTCCCTTTGAACAACTGTCTTCTACTCCCCCATCTCAGCCACATCAGAGAAAAAAAAAAAAAAAAAAAAAAAAAAGTTCTCAGACTGCACAAGAAAATTTGGGCCTCATAAGGACTTATAGAAGGTAGAGGAAGTGGGGGCCATTCTTTATGTGTTTAAATGAATGATCTACATGAAAGCAAATTCCTGCAATTCCCCTTCGGCTGGCATTATTTAGTACAGCCCTTTCCCAAACAAAAGTATTGGTCTTACATCCGCCAATGGGATTGTCACCACTCATAAACATCTGTATATTTAACTCACCCCAGAGGCCTAAGGAAGGGAAATCAGGCATTTGTTATTTCTGCAGAACAAACCAACATAGACCCAACAAGGGACAAAAAAAATGCAAAGCGAAATGAAATGACAAGAGGTAGGTATGATTGTTGGGAAACAGAATACATGGACTGAGGACTGAGGAGAGGTTTGTTCTTGGGAATGTGTAACAGATAATGAAGAGCACCTTCCCAGCATTTAGAACCCTGGCTTCTGTTAAATTAATTAAATAACGAGGCCATTAGATCAATGTGGCCCCAATGCTAGGGCAGCTGACGTAAGCAATCCAAAATCTAAGCTTATATAGACTATCCCGGACTTCTCACGGCTTAATTTAAGACGATTCAAGTTTAGGATGGTGCAAAAGCGATACATATTCAGTAGAAATTGCACTTTCCATTTTTAATTTGGATCTCTTCTCGGGCTAGCGATATGCAGGATGATACCCTGCCATGAGCTGAGCAGGGGCAGCGAGCGACCGCCCCCAGTCATTCCCACAACCATGAGGGTAAATCCCCAACAGGCTTACAGCTATTCTGTACCCTTTCAGCCATTCTGGTTTTCATATTCAGTGCTGTATTCAATAAGTTATATAAGATGTTTAGCACTTTGTTATAAAATCGGCTTTGTTACATGATTTTGCCCAGCTAAAAGCTAGTGTGTCCTGAGCACATTTAAGGCAGGTGAGCCTAAGCTATGGCGTTCGTTAGGTGTACCAAATGCATTCTTTTACAGCTTATTCCCCCCCCCCCCCCCCCGCCCCCCCCCCGCGCGGGCGGCAGAGAGAGAAGCCCGTGCATGCTCTGCACTGTCTGCGCGAGCCCCACGGGAGACTGGAACTCACAAACTGGGATCCCGACCTGAGCCACAATCAAGAGTCAGCCACTAAGTCACCCAGGTGCCCCATATTTTCAACTGAAGGTATTTTCAACTTACGAGTTTACTGAGAGGTTACCCCAACCTAGGTGGAGGAAGATCTGTCTCTGCCTCGAGATGACAAAATCGCAACACCAATCACAGCCAACTAGCTTTTAAGTTGCAGCCAATCAAGAACTTCCTTACTTTGCTTCCGCCTTTTCTCTGGAAGAATCTCTCCGCGGCCGCTGTGGGTAGATTGTTCCTAGCCGCTTCTGGTTTGGTGCTGCTGGGTCTGAATCACTTTTTGCTCAAGTAAACTCTGAAGATTTTAAATGTGCCTCAGTTTGTCTTTTACCAGCTCTGATGTCAGAAGAGGGAACTGAGGGAGACCCTTCTGACCCCTCCCTCGCCAAACCCCCGCCGCCGCCACGTGTCCCAGCGTAGCTACCTGTTGAAGCGCTTCAGCCCGCGGCGTTCTGGCTGGCTCCGGCGGCCCCTCTCCCATACTAGCTTCGCAGATTGTTAGTCTTTCAGACTACTTGAGGGGGGGGGGGGGGGGGGGTTGTTGGGGGTTTTTTGGGGGTTTTCCCCCAGGACTGAGTCTGCAAGCCGGCCGGAGTCAGCCTGGGTCCAACCTGGAAACCAGTCCGGGCCAGGGTTTGATTTGGAAACAGGTCCGGGTCTGGGTCTCCCCTGGAAACCGGTCCGGGTGTGGGTCCAACATGGAAACCGGTCCGGGTTTGGGTGCAACATGGAAACCCGTCTGGGTCTGGGTCCAAAGCAGAAACCTATCCGCATCTGGGTCTCGCTTGGAAACCAGACGGGTCTGGGTCCAACACGGAAAAATGTCCGGGTCTGGGTCTCACTAGGAAACCGGTCCGGGTCTCAGTGGAGCTGAATCTGACTTGGAAACCAAACGTGGTCTGGGTTGGTCTGGGGCTAACTGCTTGCAACTTGCAAAAACGGACCAAGATTGGGGTCGGACTGGGTCAGACTTAGAACCAGGACTGAATCTCACTTAAGCTGGATTGGGTCATTTGCGAGGCCACAGCGTGAATAAAATTTTGTCTTGAGGCTTAAGTGGGTTAACCTTACCAAAAAATCTTAAACTACAGTGGCTGCTGTAGAGAAGTCTTTATCTAGGTAAGTGTATCCATTTAGGAGGTGCCCTAAGGAAAAAAAGGGGGGGGGGGGTGGCCTAAAGGAAAAAAAAAGGGGGGGTCTAACCAAGCAATCACCATAAAGGGTAGAAGGAAAAAAATTTTTTTTCCTCCTCTCCAGTTTCTGGTGACTAGGATGGGACCTTCTGGGACACCCACTTGCCCCAGAGCCTGCAGACAGGATCATGGGAAAACTGGCAGAAGCAAAGGGCAAAAATTCTTCCCAAAGTCAGCCGTCCCAGATCTCTGTCTGTGGTGCATGGTTGAGAGAGAAATAGAAAATTTCCTGGTGTCCCTCCCTTTTCAAATTCAGATCAACAGGCAAAAAAACATTTGTACAAATTAGATCTTTGAATTGTGATTCGTGAATTTGCTTTCGGGTACCCATTGTAGATTCCTTCTCTCCCAGGGACAGCTATTGCCTTCTTGTTCATCTTGGTTTGTGTCCAGGTTTCTTTTACTTTGGGAGCCCCCAAAATATGGCTTGACAGAAATGTGGGCTGCATTCCATTTGTGGCTAAGGTCCTAACAACTCTTGCCGGCTCTCAGGGTTGTCATCTGTCTTTCTTTGGCTGTCTTGGGAGTAGCTAGAGATCTTGGGAGGATGATATCTTTGGCACCTCCCTGGAGACGCCGCTTGCACCCAGGGGATTGTTCAATACTGTCAAGAATATGTATTGATTGTCCCGGCTGAAAACTAACAAGATATTCAGAAGGATTTTTTTTTTTTTTTTTTTTTTAAGTAGCTCTACTGGCAGAAATTGGCCAAATTGGAAGATGATATTCAGAGCCTGGTGGGAAAGTTTTTTCAGACGTTCTCCCCTAAACTAAATGAGACTATGTACCCAGAGGGAAAGAAAAACGTTCCAAAGACAAACAGCTCTAAATCTAGAACACAGGAGTATTTTGATTTAGGTCTTAGTTGAAGATCTTCTCCCTGATGTAAAGAAGCAAATTAATAATGTGATTGGTGAATGGGTGGACCTCACTATCATTCAAGTTGAAACATTGTGGTTCTTTAATGTTTCATTTTTGTAGATTTCAGGAAAGCCTTTTTTTCTTTCTCCTAAGCTATGGGCAATTTTGTAAAGTATACTTTTGTAAACAGAACTGAAGCATTTGCTATTTCTCTGTACCTGAGCCCTCCAGTTCTAGAGGCCAGGAGTCCAAAATCAAGGTGTCATTTAGTGTTGGTAACTTCTTATGGCTCTGAGGGAGAACCCATTTCTTTCTTACCTCTTCCCTATTTTCTAGTGGCTGCTGGCAGTCCTTGGCTTGTGATCACATGACTCTAGTCCCTGTCCCCATCTTCACATGGCTTTTCCCCTGTATCTCTGTACCAAATCTTCCTGCCTTTCCCCTTGGAAGGACACTTGTCATGGGGCACCTGGGTGGCTCAGTCGCTTAAGTGTCCACCTCTTGGTTTCTGCTCAGGTCATGAACTGGCGGTTTGTGAGTTTGAGTCCCACATCAGGCTTTATGCTTAGAGTGTAGAGCCTTCTTGGGATTCTCTCTATACCTCTCTTTCTGCCCTTCTGGTGCTCACTTGCACTCTCTCTTTCTCAAAATAAATAAACTTAAAATAAAAAGGACAAAGGACACCTGTCATTGTATTTAGAGCCCGTCCTAAATCTAGGATAATCTCATCCCAAGATCCTTAACTTTATTTACAACTGCAAAGACCCAATTTCCAAATAAGGTCACATTCACAGGTACTGAGGATTAAGACTTGGACAGATCTTTTGGGGGGCACTTCACAGTCCTTATGGATGCATGAGAACAAAAATACCACCCTACCCCATTCATTCCGGGAACTGAGCCAGCCACCAGAAACCCATAAATGAGTAAAGTCAATGCAGTCCTTATCCTCAAGCTCACTGACTGCTCTTCAACATCCCTTTTGCCAATGCCCCACTAGAATGGTCTCCTAATGTTTTCTCCTGGCTTCAAGTCTAACAAGTGTTACATCTGAAACAAAACAAAGAACCTATAAGAGCCCAAACAGGCAAGGCTACACAGTGGCAGTAACCACCACTGTGTCTCCGTGTCTTAAGACAATGGTTTGTGTCTTATTCACATCCACGACAAAATAGCTGAGGATCTTCTCTATGGCATTCTTACCCGAGGACAAAGGCTCATGATGCCATAAAAGCTAAGGCAGGAAAAGGCTCAGTGACAAACCAGACAGTGTCTCTTAGGGTTTCTGCCCAGATGTGGCACATATCACGTTCACTCATTGGTGTTGGTCAAAGTAAGTTACGTGACCATGCCTAACTTTAAGGCAGGCAGAGAAGTACAATCGAAGTGGGAAAAATTGGAAATATTCAGTGAATAGCTCTACTGCAATCATTGTACTGTTTGAATATCTTCAGTGGATATGTATCACCCGCAGGTGGCAGTGAAGACTCCTTAGCAGGGCAGTCCAGCCTCTATACAGTGACCCCACTCTTGATTTTCACCCTCATTTCTCCCTCCTTCGCGACCACAGATGCTCTAGCAACACTAAATTTGATGACTCAAAATCCCCAACCAAGCCAGGCTCTCTCTAGCCTCAGGGCATTTGTTCAAGCTGTTCCCTTCACCGGAAACAACCTTTGCCCTTATTCATTCTCCGAAATTTTTCTTAAAGGGCACTTCCTCTTTGAAGTCATCTCCTTAGGTAAAATTAAGCCCTCCATCTGTGATCCCTTTTCATTCCTACATATCTCATTTCTTCATTGATTTATGCACTCAAGAAGCAAATCATGTGCCGAGCACAATTTGCAAAAGAAAAAAGAGCTCAGCCCCAGTGCTTGAATGTTTGTGTCATGGGGGAGAAAGAAAAACCACAGGCAATTACAATACAAAATTATACACGCCACTGTGGAAGAAGTATGAGGTGCTATGGGAGCCCTTGGCACAGTGACAGTTTCCCAGAGGATATGGCAGATCTAAGAGGGAAAAAAAAATCAAAGCAGGCATTAGCCAAAAACAAGAGTGGGAAGGAGAGATCTGGGTAGAGAACAAAGCGTGTATGAAGCCCAAAGATGAGAGAATGTGCGGCAGTTTGGAGAACTGAAAATATGTACTTAAGAAATATAGGGGAAATATGTGGCCTACGCTGTAACGCAAACTGAACCATGGATCCTGAATAGGAAGGAGAACAAGAGAGAACCCATTTCCTACTTTCATGATTCATCAGGGTGACTCCTTAATTTGGCCTCCTTGATCTATCTGTCTCGAAGAGAGATATTCTTTGTCTCTCTCTCTCTCTCTTTTAAATTTTATTTATTTATTTTGAGAAAGAGAGAGAGACAGAGAGTGCAAGCAGGAGACGGACACAGAGAGAGAACCCCAAGCAGGCTCTGCACTCAGAGCGGAGCCTGACGGGGGGCTCTATGCCACAACTGTGAGACCATGGCCTGAGCCTAAATCATGAGTTAGTTGGTCACTTAACTGAGCCACCCAGGCGCCCCTCTCACTTTTTTTTTTTTTAAGTAACTCTACCCTCAATGTGGGGCTCGAACTCATGACACCCAAAAACAAGAGTCACATTCTCTTCCAACTGAGCCAGCCAGGCGCCCCTCCTCTTTGTCTCTTAATATCATCTCCTATCATTATGTTACCCTTTTTCTTCTCTGTGCATTTGCTTGCTAAATATCCTATTAGAATTCTGTTAATATTAACATTATTCAATATTAATATTGTTATATCAAATTTCTTGGCTAATGTATAATTTTCTCTCCTTTCATTTTGATTGCTCCATCTCATTTTGTTTGAGGTGTATTTATAAACACCTCATAATTATTACATTCTTTAGTTATTTGAAGTATAATTGGCATATAACATTATATTAGTTTCAGGTGTACAACATAATGATTCGATATTTGTATATGCTGCAAATGAGGGCCACAAGCCTAGTTAATGTGTCACCATACATAATTACACCTTTTCTTTCTTATGATGAGAACTTTTAAGATCTACTCTCTGACAAATTTCACTTTTTGATGCAAACTGACAGATTTTTGTATCCAATGTGAGAAAAGTGAGTTTAATCTGCCTCTGCCTCTTCTAATTATTGATGTATTTGGATTGATTTCTACCACCTTTATATTTCATTTTTTGCTATTCATTCTTAATTGTTTTTCTTCTTTTTGCTTTCATTAAATAGATCAGTTTTTTTAAACTTTCTTTTTACTTTCCAGTTTGGAAGTTATGCCTTTGGAAGAGTGTTTGTTTTTAGCATACGTTCTTACATTTATAATATGCTGACAAAGTCAATGTTAATCAGTATCTCTTTTCTCTACTGAAAAAGGCAAGGACCTTGGCACACAGTGACTTCCTCTGCCTCATGATGAGGCTGGACACTTGCTTCCCGGACCTGTTTTGAAAGCGTAAGCAGAAGTATAGTTGTGTTATTGCATTATTAACTTAGCTCCACATTCTTAAGTATGTTTTATGCACCTCTTAACTTCACACACAGTCATTAGCTTTGCCTTTTCACCCCCATTCCCTGTTTACCCACTGCTTTTATAAACCTAATGGGAACTGGATGGTATCATTTGTCTTGAAATTATCTGATGTACCAGATAGAACCAGGTCCTGAATGGTGTCTCATTGTCCAGAAGAATGCATCCCTCTAGGTTATTTCAAGTTCCTCCCCACCTTAAAAGTTTCAAGAAATCCCTCACCCTCCACTCATGTGTCTACCTCCTTCCATGAGTGTATATAAGCTGCCCCTGGGCTCACCAGGGCAAGACAGCTTTGAGAACAATCCCTTGCCTTCTCTTTGGACTGCCCTTGTGCTAATGAAGCTTTCTTTGCTTCAAAACTACTGTCTTAAATATTGGCTTACTGCACATCAAGTGCACAGACAAGTTGAGTTCAGTAAAAATTACTTCCAAGTTATGAAGTATTTTGCTTCCAGATTGTTTCCAAACACAAACATAAATATTGTTATGTTTGTTATTTTATGGAAAGTACTTTTTAAAACCATGCTCTATTTTTCACTGCTTTCATTATTCATTATTGCTTTTTATAACCCATAGCTTCACTCTGAAATCATTTTTCTTCATCCTGAAGGATAGTCCCCATGGTTGTTTACAGCACCCCCCCCCCACAACTGGGTATCAGGGACCAAGAAATGTGACCCAGAACTTCAGAGGGTTTCTCTTGCCCTCCATCTATCTTCAAGAATCAAGGAATCCAGGAGCCCAAAAAGATACACCCCTCTGGGGGGCATCTGGTTGACTCAGCTGGAAGAGCATGCAACTCTTTACCCAACTCTTTACTCAAGACCCACTTTGGGTGTAGAGATTCCTTGAAGAAATAATAAAACTTAAAAAAAAAAAAAAAAAAAAGAGGCGTGCCTGGGAGGATCAGTTAAGGGTTCAACTCTTGGTTTTGGCTCAGATCATGATCTTGTGGTTCATGAGTTCAAGCCCCACATGGGGCTCTGCTCTGACAGTGCAGAGCCTGCTTGGGATTCTCTCTCCCTCCCTCTCTCTCTCTCTCTCTCTCTGCTCCTCCCCCACCTGCATGCCCTCTCTCTCTCTCTCCCTCAAAATAAAATATAAATAAACTAAAAAAAAGGGGGGGGGGGGAGTCTGAGAAACTGCTACAATTAAGAGGAGCCTAAGGAGACATGACAAATACATTTACATAGTATCCTAGATGGGATTCTAGAACAGATAAAGGACATTAGTTAAAAACTACCATAGAATAAAACATAAACCTCACTTAACATATCAATATTAGTTCATTAATTGTAGCATATGCACCACCTAATGGAAGATATTAATGATACAGAAAACTAGGTGTGGGGATATATGAGAACCCTCTGTACTGTACTATCTTCACAATTTTCCTATCTAAAACTATTCTAAAATTAAAAGTTCATTCAAAAAGATCTTCGCAAAAATTGGATGAGATGATTTTTCAGAGAGTTTTTAGCCTCAACATTCTGATATCTAAATATAAAATAATGAATCTCCAAGGTTAACAAGAGTAGAAAGAAATTGGATCATGCAGCTTCAACAATATGTTTGCAACCACAAATGTTACATTACTTATGTATTTACTTGTACCTTGTCTATGTAGGGGCCAAGGGCAGGCCACCCCAAGATGGGCCACTTTGGCAAGGAACATTATTTTGAGTTAAAAGAAATCAAAACCCAGTAGAACCCAGAAAAGCTGTTTATCTCCCCATCAACTGCCTGCTCACACCAGGAAGAAAGCTATTAACAGAGATTCCTCTTTACCTAAGAAACATATCTACATAATAGAGAAACCTTTGTTTTCCAAATATGTCCTCTCACCTTCTTGTTAATAGTCTTTCTCCCTTTGTATCCTCAGACCCCTTCCTACCCCTCTCCTTAGCTGATGTAAGCATCATGTTGCCTCATTGTCTTTGGAATTTCTGTGTCTGTACGGATTCCCTGTATATACATGATTAAATTTGATTTTCTCCTATTAATCTGTCTCATGTCAATTTGATTCTTAGTCCAGCTTGGAGGACTATAAAAGGAAGAGAAAAATTCTCCCCCCGCCCCAAATCTACCAGCATTACCTTTTCTAGATGTATTTATGTTGATAAACATTATTCATTTTACCTGCAATATAGTGTCCTATCTATGACTATACTGTAATGTATTCATGTAATCCCTCAATAATGAATATCCATGCTCTTTCCAATTTTTTACTCATATAAACACAGCCATGAATATCTCCACATGTTTTCTTGCACACACGAAAAAATTCATAGGAACATATATAATTAGGGTAGCTTAGATACAAAGCTATTAGATACTACCATTATGACCTCCAACGTGTTTGTACTCACTTTCCAGACAACAGTATATCCGTAGTTTCATTTCCTCTGCATATCATGAACCCTTTGAATGGTATCTCACTTTTTTTTTTAATTTTTTAACGTTTATTTATTTCTGAGACAGAGAGAGAGACAGAGCATGAGCAGGGGAGGGGCAGAGAGAGAGGGAGACACAGAATCTGAAATAGGCTCCAGGCTCTGAGCTGTCTGCACAGAGCCCGACGTGGGGCTTGAACTCACGGACTGCAAGATCATGACCTCAGCTGAAGTCGGACTCTTAACCGACTGAGCCACCCAGGTGCCCCTGGTATCTCACTTTTTAATTGCACTCTCCCTAAATACAAATATAGTTATACATTTTTTACATATATGTATATTTGCCTCTCAGGTTTCCTGTTCTGTGCTGGATGTGATTGACATTTGTCCATTTTTCCTTTGGTTGGCTTTTTTTTTCATTAATGATTTAGAAAAGTTCTTTATATGTTTTTGATACTAACTCTTTTTTGGTTATGCTCATTACAAATATCTTATCCAAGTTGATGGTGTGTCTCTTGGCTTTGCTTATGGTACCTTTTGTCATCCAAAATGATTACATTGTAATCTAGTAAATCTTTTTCTTTTTCTTTTTTTTTACGATTTGGGTTGCTTGTGTGTTTAACATCTATATCTCTCTTCCAATGTCAACATTATATTCTCCTGTATTTTCTCGAAAAGCTTTATAGTTCTACTTTTCACACAAGTATTTAATTCATATGGAATTTGTTCTTTGTGGCGTTTGGTAGGAATCCAGCCATATCTTTTTCCATGGAAAACCATTTATTCTCACTTTATTTATTGACTAGTTTATCCCTTACCCACTGATTGTAATGCCATTTTTGTTACCAGTCTACTTCTGGGTGCTATGATTCATTCCACTGTTGAGGCTGCTTATTTAAATACAGATTTGGGGGCTTCAACAAAAGATTCCAACTCAATCCATCTAGAACGGAGCTCATTAATCTGCAGTGTTAACACTAAATCCCATGGTTCTGATGGAAATAGCCCATAAACGTCACTTTAAAAAGGATAATTCTGGGCTTTGGAAAACAATCAAGAATGCAGAACCCGGGAGATAATATCCCACAACATGGAATATGATGTCTCTCCTTCATAACCATTGTTTTTCCATGTGGTACCTGAAACCCTAACATTCACCAGTACAGCCCATTTCAAGGCAATCTCATAGAAGTTTAATCAGAAAGGCTAAACTGTTTTTCTCTCTAAACTTAGAAACTCATACCAAGCAGATGGGTACATCTAAATAGCTAACTTCCCCGTGGTAATTAACAGACTTAACTTCAGCCACAAAGCAAGACTCTACCTACCACTGACAAAGACGCTCTCCTTGACCAAAATGAGTCAGGCTCCTCTGGGTCCTTCTTCTAACTAGGCCCCTGACCTTGCGTTTCGGGGACCTTCTGGCCTATTTAGTCCAGTTTCAGCAAGAATCCTGCTGTGTCAGTTTAGGGAAAATCCCCCACTCTTGATATCTGATCAAATTCTTCATTCCCACCCTTGGTATCTTATCACCCAGGCAAAAATCCCATAAAGCTAGAATCCCCCTACTAGTGATGTTTCCTCTTAGTAATATCCCATCCACCAATGCCTACCCTGCTCCTTGTCTATAAATGTCGCTTTGTCCTTGTTGTATTCCAAGAATTGAGCTCCATCCTCTCCTAGTACAAAACTCCATTGTAATAACACCTTGAGTAAAGTCTACTTTACCATCTTTAACAAGAGTCCTCAGTATTTAACACTGTACACACCAGTAAAATATTCTTTGTAATCCTCACCAAGATAAGCTTCTATAACAGGGGAGGAACCAAATTTTGTTGTTAAAATGTGAGTTTTTGACGTGGAGGATCTCTTTCCAAATCCTCAATTATATAATTACAAAAAAAAAAAAATCCATGTTTCAAAGAAACGTGCTTAATCCTAATATAAAATTCATGTCACTTACCACAAAGTTAGACAGTCAAGTGTATTAAGGATAAACAAAGCAGAAGCAGTATTTACAAATTTAGATTATATGAAACATTGTGAAGAATGTTTTGCTAGTAAACAACCTAATACATGCTTTTTTATACACCAAAATGATGTATCTGTGAACAATATGATAAAGTTTATAATGTTAAAGACTAAATTAAATTCAAGGTTGTCATATTGAAGACTTTAAGTTTATTTATTTATTTTGAGAGAGACAGGGACAGCACAGGTGGGGGAGGGGCAGAGAGAGAGAGGGAGACAGAGAATCCCAAGCAGGCTCCACACTGTCAGTGCAGGGTCCAACGCAGGGCTCGAACCCACAAAGCCACAAAGCTATTTGATCACAACCTGAGAGGAAACCTTAACTGGACACTTAACTGACTGAGCCACCCAGATGCCCCATCATATTGAAGACTTTTAATTAAATGCAAGTAAAATAGCATTGAAAACTAAATTCAAGGTCAAGGTCAGAGTGATAAAGACTTTAAATTCGTGATTTTAGTGATGATAACAGAATAACTTATAAATTCTCAGGCATATGAGATACACACACACACACACACACACACACACACACACACACACACACACAGTAACAAAGAGGGCAGAATTTGTTTAAAATAGCAAAGTCAGGGGCGCTTGGGTGGCTCAGTCGGCTAAGCTACTGACTTCTGCTTAGGTCATGATCTTGTAGTTTATGAGTTCAAACCCCACGTCAGGCTCTGTGCTGACAGCTTAGAACCTGGAGCCTGCTTAGGATTGTATCTCCCATTCTCTCTCTGCACCTCTCCCACTCACACTATCTCTCTCTCTCTCAAAAATAAATAAAACATTAAAAAAAATTTTTTTTAACTTAAATAGCAAACTCAGAAATTCAGTGGCTAGATTCCACTGGTTCTGACCTGCTAATTTAAGTATAGAAATAGTTAATGGAAAGTTTTTTTTTAAAAAAAGAGGATAGTCCTTCTTCTCTATCTCATTCTATATTTCTATTTGCTATTCTTTACGCCCTTCATTGGTTACCATTATGCTTCATTTTAATCATTTGTCTTCTGTGAGCAAATAAAGAATGAAATACTGCTAAAAGATCCTCTCGTTATTTCAAGTATGTAGCAACAATATAGGTATTAAGTTGACAGTTTCAAAGCCAACTATCCAAAATATCCAATAATTATACTTATCGGTAGCTTCTGAATCCAATTATTTTAGATAACATGACATTAAGAATTTATAGCAGAAATAAACAAATTATCCCATTTCAAGGAATTGGAAACAAGAGCCAGAAAATATAGATCACCAATATAATAAAATCACCCTGCCTTCACCCCCCAAAATAATAATTTTGCATTTGTAATTGACCTTCTTCCTCTGGATAAAAGTGTACAGGAAACCCTAATCCTTGTGATCTCTAATTTTTTTTTATACATCATCTATCCACTTGGATCCTCACTTAACCTTGCAGGCACATGTTTTCAATATAAGGCTGCAACAAAGGAAAGCTGTAATTACCCAATCTCTTCCTTACAGCTATTGAAATAATGCGATTTACAGAAATGCAAGACAGTATAAACAAAGGGGATTTTCCAGTGTTCACAGAGCACAGCTTCCAGGAACATGTCGTGATAAATATGCTTTCTTGTGGCCAAGCCCCCTGGGCCTGGAATCCAAATGGATTATGTTTCAGAGCCAGGTAGGGTTACTCATCTAGTCTCTGTGTTCTGAGAACATTGTTTAAGTAGAAGGAAAATCACAGTAGTATCCATAACCTTCTTAAAGACGATCAGAAGAACTGGGGCGCCTGGGTGGCGCAGTCGGTTAAGCGTCCGACTTCAGCCAGGTCACGATCTCGCGGTCCGTGAGTTCGAGCCCCGCGTCGGGCTCTGGGCTGGTGGCTCGGAGCCTGGAGCCTGTTTCCGATTCTGTGTCTCCCTCTCTCTCTGCCCCTTCCCCGTTCATGCTCTGTCTCTCTCTGTCCCAAAAATAAATAAATAAAAACGTTGGAAAAAAATTAAGGAAAAAAAAAAAAAAGACGATCAGAAGGGATTCTATTCAAATACAAATACTGGTATCCCATAGATGGTTTTGACCCCATTACCCAGTGACTGATTACCTGGTTTGTGGATTTTCCAGACTTGTAACTTTCTCTAGGCTTTGATGGCACCAGCCCCATTTATAGGTGAAGGATGCAGGAGGGCAAAATCGCTTTAAAAACCAACCAAATCAGATAAACAAAACTTCCAGCAACACATTACTTTTAACATTATAAGCAATTGCAGGCTGATTTTAAAATGGCATCATTGCCTAAGAAGGAATTGGTTTTAGACATGAGGACTAATCTGATTTTGAATTAGTTTAGCAAGGAGTAAGGATCCTGAGGGCTGGACACGGGATATGTGAGCAGGAATGGGTACAAAGAGGTCTGGGAATGTGGTCTTGCCCAGTCTCACCGTGCCGCAGCAGCGGGCCCAGGGCATTGAGAAGGAGGTGTAACAAGGAATTGGGTGCAGAGACATGGGAAGGTTTGGGGCCAAAGGCGTTCATTTTCCAAGCCCTTCACTCAGCTTCAGCTTGTCATATAAACCTAAGCTCTGAACATTTCACTGTTAACACTTTTCCTGCTTGCTAAGAAGCAAAAGTGAAAATGTGGGCGGTTGAAGCATGGAACGAAAATTAGAAATGAGCTGTTTCTATGCCATGTGAGTTTATGGCAAAAGGGACTGGAAGAGACAAAGTATTAGCTGAGCTGCAGTTTTCCCTCACGCGGACGGAGAGCAGAAAGCTGCGTACACAGCTGTGGGACAGGGTGCAGCCACATGTTCTCATCTCACGGTTGTCTTTCCACATTTTGTAGCTCTAGCCCGTACACAGCTGGTTTGCTGTCTTACCGAGCTGGCGCAACCAAGGGGCAGAAATGCAAACTTCACAAGAACGCCCAAACCAAGTCGCTGAACTGCCTGGCCCGAGGTCCGGTTTTCTAGACACAAACAACTGAGTACAGGAAGTGGGTTAGAACTAGGCCAGGGGCTTTCATAGGGCCTCTCAGCGCTTCCCAAATCTGGCATTATCTCCAAAGGGTTTTTTTTTTTTTTTAAGTTTTTTTTAAATTTTTTTTTCAACGTTTTTTATTTATTTTTGGGA